>NC_137808.1:972500-1055000 GCF_963383645.1 Muscardinus avellanarius
CTGTCATCCCAGAATTTGGGAGGCTGAAACAGGAGAGAAACAGATTTGAGGCCAGCCTTAGCAACTTAGTGAGACCCTGCTTCAAAATTAAAAAAAAAAAAAAAAAAACAGGACTGGGGTGTTAGCTCAGAAGTAGAATGTCCTTGGGTTCCATTCCCAGAACCATACACACACACACACACACACACACACACACACAAATAAGTAAAAAATAAAAATTAAGGGGTGGAAGTAAGCATCAGAGGCAGAACGCCCCTCGGTTTTATCCCCAGTAACACACACACACACACACACACACACACACACACACACACCCCACTATGATTTCCAGCATTTACTTTGTATCAAACAATATATCAATCTTTGGCTGACTTTTTTTTTGTACAAGGATTTGAGCCCAGGGATATTTTACCTCTGGTCTACACCTCCAGCCCTTATAATTTTTTGTTTTGAAACAGGGTCTTGCCAGGTTGCTGACAGTCCCTCTAAATTGCTGAACCCGCGCTTCTCCTTTCAGAGCTTTCCAAGTACTGGGATTACAAGTGTGTGCCATCATGCCCAGCTTTTTATGTTTTATTATTAAAAAAATTTATAAATCAGGCGTGGTGGTGCACGCTTGAAATCCCAGCATTCGGGAGACTGAGACAGGAGGATCCTGGTTTGCAGACAGCCTCAGCTACTTAGTGAGGCCCTTTGCAACTTTCAAAATAAAGAAAAAAAAAAGGGTTGGGGGTGTAGCTTGGAGGTCAAATGCCCCTGGGTTCCATTCTCATTACCACCAAAAATAATTTTTTTGTGTGGTGCTAAGGACTGAACCCTTGGACATCCTACCTCTAAGCTCCACCCCCATCCCTATTTTATTTTTTATTTGGAAACAGGGTCTTGCTAGATTGCTGAGGTCCTCACGAAGTAGCTGAGGCTGGCTTCAAACCTGCAATCCCCCTGGCTCAGCCTCCCAAGAACTGGGATTACACACATACATCACCATATCTGGTTTTCTTCCACCCCTCCCTTTGGTACTGGTGATGAAACCCAGGGGCATTCTACCTCCAAGCGATATCCCCAGCCCTATTTTTTATTCTGTATCCTGAAACAAGGTCTCACTGAGTTGCAGAGGGCCTAAGTAGCTGAGGCTGGCTACCAACCCACGATCCTCCTGTCTCAGCCTCCCGAATGCTGGGTTGACAAGCGTGCGCCACCGTACCCGGCTCACTGCCCTTTTTGCCCTGGGGAGTGGCCGAGGGGAGCCCTCGTGCCCTGGTGGTCTCTGGCCTCCAATTCCTTCTTCTTTTCCTCTCTCCTCTCTCAGATTTTGCGGGTACTACAGTAAGCTCCGTGCTGCGGCCGGGGGCTGATGTATCCGGATGGGGAGTCCTCCCCTGCCCCGTGGCCCACTCACAGGGACCCTGAAGGCCAGGATGACATCGCGGGAACTGGACCTCAGCTCGTCCTGTCTCCTGCCCTCTTACTCCTTCATTCAGGTTCCGAGGGAAGACCCCCATCTCAGACTGACTTCTTACCTTTGGCCGGCTTCTGAGCTCCAGGCTTTGAAGAGAGGACGGGGCTGGTCTGTGGCCTGGCGGAGGAAAGAACCCTCCTGACCCCGGGCACCTGATGCCGGCTCCTGCCTCAGTTTGACCTACGGGAGCCTGAATCTCCCAGTGCCCCGGGCTTTTCCTGTGCCCTCCTCCCTGGACCGGCCTGGAGGCCCCTGCAGGCCAGGCTTGCTCGGCCTGGGGGCTGCCGCCCGAGCAGTATCTTTGCGTCTGGTCTTGCCTCCTGCAGAAATGTATTCAACACGCTGCCCCAGGTGGGCTGGACTCTTTCTTACCTTTTTTCTTTTTGTTTGCTGATCATGGATGGCTCTGCCGTATCTGACAGAGCTGCAGGTGCCATCAGCCTCTTGGGAGCCTCCTGGGTCCCCATTCCAGTCTCCTCCCTGTGCTCCCGAAGGCATCTGAGTTGCACCTCGGGAGAAAGCACGGGGCCTCCGGTCAACAGCCCTGATCAGCCCAGAGTCTGTAAGAAGAGCCGGGCTCCGAGCCAGCGGAGGCTGCGCCTGGAGCTCACGGCTGCTCAGGCCTCTGCTGCGGACATCTCACCAGCGGCGGGACCCTTGACCCTGGCCTGTTTTGTACAGCAGACTTCCTGACCCTGATGTCAGGGTTGGGGCTGGGGAGGGGACCCCACAGGTGGGGAACTAGGGGCCTCATCGCCCCGCCTGTCCCTTCTCATGCACCCCGCGTCTCTGGCAACTGCCGGGCAGAGACTGTCTTGCCTCTTTGATACTTTTCTGCATAACTTGAACTTGCAGGTCACCTCTGAACAGGGTACCCCTGTCCCCCGCCCCAGGCCTTGTTACCCCGTCTCTGCCTCTTCCTCCTCGTGGCCCACCTCTAGCCTTGCGATATGCCCAGGGTCTGATGGGCAGTCCTTGGAGCCGAGACACGAGTGAGTATGTGTGTGTGTGTGTGTGTGTGTGTGTGTGTGTGTGTGTGTGTGTGCGCGCGCGCGCTCGCATTGGGAGGGGCAGATGAGCAATCCCCCTCCCCCTGTGAGGGCTTGGCAGGGAGCAGGTGAGGGAGACTGCTGGTGGTTTTGGTGGCAGAGCCACCCAGCCTCGGAGCGCTCCGCCCTGGGCCCCGCGTCCTGCTTCCCGCATCAGCTGGTGTGCCCGAGCCCTGGGGGCGGGCTTCCGCTGCCTGGCCCACTGTGGGGATGGCGCCCGTGTAGGCCCCGCAGGGGATCGCAGCCCGGAGCCACGTGTGCGCCTTCTTCCTGCTCATTTCTCTGCGCGGCTTCCCGTCTGGACCCTAACGTGATCGGATGCGGGGTGTGGTAGGGTTCTGGGCGCCTGGGACCCCCAAGTCCTGGCCCCACCTGTTTACTCTCCCCAAAGCTCTGGGCCTGCACTGTGTCCCGTCCTGTCCCCTCGGAGCCCCTCCCCGCAGCCACACCGCAGGCGCCTTCCCCAGCTGGGGCCTGGACACCAGGGTCTTGGCAAGATGGAGGGGAGCATTCCCCAGAGACAAACCAAAGCCAGTGATGGAGGGTGCGCAGACTGAGAGCGAGCGAGGGGCCAGGAACGAGTGGTTGGGAATGGAGAAAAGACCGGAGGGAGAGAGGAGGGAGGTGCAGAGGTAGCGAAGAAATGGTGAGCCGGGCGGGCGTGGTGGCGCACGCTTGTAATCCCGCTACTGGGGAGGCTGAGACGGGAGGATCGCGCAAGTTCAAAGCCAGCCTCAGCTACTGAGTGAGGCTCTCAGCAACTCAGTGAGACCCTGTTTCCAAATAAAAATATAAAATAGGGCTGGGGGTGGGTGTAGCCCAGAGGTAGAAGGTCCCTGGGTTCCATCCCCAGTACCACAAAAGAAAAAAAAAAAGAAAAAAGAAAGAAAAAGAAATGGGTAAAGCCAGGCATGGTGGCGTACAGCTGTAATTCTAATATTTGGGAGGCTGAGACAGGAGGATTGCAGGTTTGAGGCTAGCCTCAGCAATTAATGGAGACCCCGTATCAAAATAAAAAATAAGAAGGGCTGGGGGTGTAGCTCGGAGGTAGAATGCCCCAGGGTTTATCCTTAGTACCAAACAAAAAGATGGGAGAGAAAAAACGGGAGAGAAGAGAGGGAGACAGAGAGAGCGAGGAGGAATGCAGAGAGACAGGCGCAGAGGAGAAAGGTGGAGGCTGAAATGGGCTGAGTGTGGTGGCCCAGGCCTGTGATCCCAGTGCTTGAGAGACGGGGATCGCAGGTCCGCGGCCAGCCTCAGTAGCTTAACAAGACCCTCTGCAACTTAGTGAGACCCTGTTTCAGAATAAAAAGAAAAAATAGGGCCGGGGCTGTAGGTCAGAGGTGGAAGGTCCCTGGGTTCCATCCTCAGTAGCAAAATCAATCAATCAATCAATCAAGTTTCAAAATGGCGAGCTGCGGTGCGAGAGAGCACTCAGGATGGAAGGATGGAGACGGGGAGAGGTTAGATCAGAGGGGAGATGTGGGTTCCAGGGATGAGCCTGAGACGCAGGAGGAAAGAATGGAAGGAGAGGAGGAAGGAGATGCCGGGGGAGGGGAGTGGGGACCGAGTGGGGAGGGACAGTTAGTTCCCCTAAGGACGCTGCCGCCCAGGGGCCACAGGCCCCGTGCCCAGTGGTGAGGTAGGAACTGAACTCCTCGGAGGCCAAGCAGCCAGGATCCGGGTCTCTGTGGGTGTTTGGGTGGGGGGAGCCATACCAGGGGAAACTGGGTCCAGGCAGCACTTCTGTGGGCTAGCACCAAGGTGGAGCTCCCTTTTGGGGTGTTGTGACAGTGTCCCTGGGTCACCCTCCGTCTAGCAGCCGTGGCCCAGGCAGAGCAGGGGCCCGGCTGGAGATGTGCCGGGAAGTCGGGGTCAGGAGCGGGCGCGGGCGGAGGCTTCTGCCTTTGGGGAGGAGACACCTCAGTTTCTGTTCCTGAGCCCAGGAGGCCCTCCCGGCGTTGGGACCCCGAGAACAGCCCTCTGCCGCCTGTGACTGTGCGGGGGACCTGGCCCCACCACGATGCTCCGCTCTGGGGCCAAGAGGGGAGGCCACGGCAGCCCCGAGCTCGCGGTGCCTTGTCTCTGGCTCTGGCTCTGGTCAGTCCGTCCAGCTCCTCCAGGTTGTAGGATGCAGAACGTGCCTCTGGGGACCAGTACCCGGGGCGGAAGGCTTGCCAGGTGGGATGGAGATGTGGGTAAGGCCGAGGTTCTTTTCAGGCCTGGGTTAGCCAAGGAGGTGAATGCTTTCCACAAGCTGAGGGGAAGATCTCAGCCCCAGGCCCAGGGGGACCCGCCGTGTACAGCGTCCAGTGTGAACTGAGAAGGGGAGACCCTCTCCTTGAAGAAGCAGGGCTCCGGCAGGCCCCTGGCAGGCTCCGGGCTAGCGCTTGGGCGGGGCTGGGGTCTCCCCCCTGCGGCCGGTGCGGTGCGGTGTTGTTAGGATAGCGTGGTGTTGTCTACACTCTTTATAAGTCCCGTCTCAGTGTGTCCTTGCTGTTCATTGTCCGGTCTGGTATCATTTATTTTGGTCCTGACCCCTCTGCTGCTGGTGGATCTGAGCTTCAGTGCAGGTGGAATGACCTTCAAATAAAGAAACACTTTCTATCACCGCATTGGCTGCTGCTTCCGCGTCCAGCCGGGGGCTCCAGAGTCGGCGGTTTAAGTGGGTCCCACATGACAGGCTTAGCTGTATACGACCAGGGTCCTGCCTCTGTGCCTTTAGTGAGATGCTTTATTTCACCATGTCTTATTAAGGCTGGGCGAGGTGTGCACAAATAGAACTCCAGCTACGTGAGAGGCGGAGGCAGGAGGATCACAAGTTCTAGGACAGTCCGGAAAATTTATCTAGACTGTCTCAAAGGAACAAACAAACTGGGCAGGGTGGTACATACTGTAATCCCAGGACTTGGGAGGCTGAGACAGGAGGGTTACGGGTGAGAAACCAGCCTCAGCAGTTTAAGGAGACCCTTAGTAACTTATTGAGACCTTGATTGAAAATAAAAACAGCCGGGCATGGTGGTGCGCGCTGGGAAGCCAGCCTCGGCTAGTGAGGCTCTCAGCAACGCAGTGAGACCCTGTTTCCAAATAAAATATAAAATAGGTCTGGGAGTATAGCCCGGAGGTAGAAAGCCCCTGGGTTCCACTCCTAGTATCACCAAAAAATATAATAATAAAAATAAAATTAATAAAAACAAACTGGGCCAGGTGTGGTGGCACATACTTGTAATTCCAGTACTTGGGAGGCTGAGACAGGAGGATCGCAAAGGTTTGAAGCCAGCCTCAGCTACTTAATGAAGCACTCAGCAATCTAGTGAGACCCTATTTCCAAATAAAACATAAAAAATATAGGTCTGGGAATATAGCCTGGAAGTAAAAGGCCCCTGGGATCCATCCCCAGTACAACAAAAATAAATAAACAAATAAATAAATAAAAATAAAAACAAGCCGGATGTGGTGGTGCACATTTCTAATCCCAGCATTTGGGAGGCTGATATGGGAGGATTCTGCAGGTTCGAAGCCAGCCTCAGTTACTTAGTGAGGCCCTTTGCAACTCAGTGAGACCCTGTTTCAAAATAAAGAATAAAAAATAGGGCTGGGGGTGTCGCTCAGAGGTAAAATGCCCCTGGGTTCCATCCCTAGTACTGTAAATAAACAAATAAACAAATAAATAAAATAAAAACGACAGCTAGGTGTGGTGGTGCACGCTTGTAATCCCAGCATTTGGGAGGCTGAGACAGAAGGATCCTGGTTCATGGACATCCTCAGCTACTTAGTGAGGCCCTTTGCAACTCAGTGAGACCCTATTTCAAAATAACGAATAAAAGCTGGGCATGGTGGTGCATGCTTGTAATCCCTGCGCTTGGGAGGCAGACACAGGAGGATCGAGTGGTTTCAAATTGCGTGCGCTGGCTTAGGAGACCTTGTTTCCAAATAAAAAATGTAAAAATAGGTCTGGGAGTGTAGCCCGGAAGTAGAAGGGCTTCCAGGAACCCCAGTACCACCAATAAATAAATAAATAAATAAATAAATAAATAAATAAATAAATAAAAACGAATAAAACCTGGGCGTGGTGGCACATGCTTGTAATCCTAGCATTCGGGAGGCTGAGACTGGAGGATCGCAGTTCGCGGACAGCCTCAGCTAATTAGGCCCTCTGCAACTCAGTGAGACCGTTTCAAAATAAAGAATAAAACATAGGGCTGGGGGTGTAGCTCGGAGGTCAAATGCCCCTGGGTTCAATTCCCAGACCCGTAAAAGAAAGAAAGAAAAATAAATAAATAAAAATAGGGCTGGAGGTGTAGCTCAGAGGTAGAATGCCCTTGGGTTCCATCCTCAGTATGGCAAAAATAAATATACATACATACATACATACATACATACATACATACATACCATAAGTACTGGGGGTATGGTTTAGAGGTAGAATGTCCCTGGGTTTAATTTCCAGTACAAAAAGAGAGAGAGGGAGGGAGGGAGGGAGCTGGGCGTGGTGGCATAGGCTTGTAATCCCAGTACTTGGGAGGCTGAGACAGGAAGATTGTGGTTCACTACTTAGTGAGGCCCTTTGCAACTAATGAGACCCTGTTTCAAAATAAAGAATAAAAAAATAGGGCTGGGGATATAGCTCAGAGGTACAATGCCCCTGGGTTCCACTCCAGTTCGGAAAAGAAAAAAATAGGTGTAGCTCAGAGGTAGAATGCCCTTGGGTTCCATCCCCAGTACTGGAAAAAAAATACTGTATTACAGGATTAAGATCCTCTTAAAGTCAAATAAAAAGGGCTAATATGTGGCTCAGGGCTAGAGCAAATCCTCAGTAATACACAAACACAAAAAAGCTCCAGACATGCCCGGCTGCCATGACTGTAGGGCAGGGCAGAGCAGGGCTAGCAGAAGCCGGCTCGCACTGACGGGAAGGCGGCTTAGGAAGGACGTCCACGAGGGAGAACCGGAGCGCGTGAGGAGCGTAGCGCCCGGGACTAAGACCTTTTGCTTTGGTGCTGGGGATCAAATCTAGTGGTCTCGTTCAACTCTGAGCTATGCCCTCAACCCTATTTTATTTTTGTAGAACTAGGGATGGAACCCAGGGGCATTCTATATCTGAGCTATACCCCGAGCCCTATTTTATTTTTCATTTTGAAATGCTCTTAAGTTGCTGAGGTCCTCACTAGGCAGTTGAGGCGGGAGTCAAACCTGCGATCCTCCGGTTTCAGCCTCCCAAACATTGGGATTATGGGCCATACCACCATGCCCAGCTATTTTTAGAAGCAGGGTTTAAGTTGCTAAGGGTCTTCCTGTTACTGGGGCTGGTTTCACAGCTGTGATCCTCCTGTCTTAGCCTCCCAAGTATTGGGTTCGTAGGCATACACCACTGTGTGCCTATGAGAAAGGAGAGGGATGCTGAGGGAGCCCATTTCATCCTGGCCACAGCCCCGACTTTTTCTTTTCTTGTGGTACCCAGGACTTAACCCAGGGGCATTCTACTTCTGAGCTATGCCCCCAGCCCTATTTTTTCTTCTTCATTTTGAAACAGGGTCTAAGTTGCAGAGGACCTCACTAAGTAGGATCACGAACCTGTGATCCTATCTCAGCCTTCCAGTACTGGGATTACAAGCATGCACCACCATGCCTGCTCCAAGCCTGTTTAGAAAGGGCTTATAGCAGCCAGGCAGGGTGGCGCACGCTTGTAACCCCAGCGCTTGGGAGGCCGAGATAGGAGGATGGCACAGGTTTGAAGCCAGCCTCAACTACTTAGTGAGGCTCTCAGCAACTTAGTGAGGCCCTGTGTACATACGTACGTACACACACAAGCCAGCCTCAGCAACTTAGTGAGGCCCTGTGTACATACGTATGTGTATGTACACACACACACACACACACACACAACACACACACACACACACACACACACGGTCCATTGCCATCTTGGTCTTGCACTTCTGAAAACCGCCACCAGAGGGCAGGCCTCGCCCTCACACCTAGACCACAGGACTCCCCAAGTCTGTTCTCTGGCAGGAGCTGCCAAGGGACAGCTTAGCAGATCACTGCTTACTTTCTAGCTGGAAATTAAGAATTTAGTGTGGGGGTAGGTCAACAGGTCAGGGAGAACAGAGTGCTCCAGTATAAAGGGCTGAAAGGTGACCACTGGCGGGATCAAGGAGGAGGACCATGACTAAAGAAACTCCAAGATGAGTGCACTGATGTAGACCTGTAATCCCAGCAACTCAGGACGCTGAGGCAGGATCACTGGTTCAACGCCAGCCTCAGCAATTTAGCAAGGCCGTTTCAGAAGGAAAAAAAGAAAAGGTGGGCTGTAGGTTAGAGATAGGATGCTCCTGGGTTCAATCCACAGTAGAAAAAAAGGAAGGAAGGAAAGGAAGAAGCCAGTATGGTGGTACATGCCTCTAATCCCCGTACTTAGGAGGCTGAAACAGGATTGCAGACTCAGTAACCTAGTGAGACTGTTGGAAAACAAAAAATGAAAAGGGCTAGGGGTATAGCTTGGAAGTAGACTGTCCCTGAGTCCAATCCTTAGGAGAAAAGAAAGAAATGAAAGACTGAGTCTGAGAGCTGGGTGTGGTGGCACCCACTTGCTTGTAATCCCAGCATTCAGGAGGCTGAGACAGGAGGATCTCAGTTCACAGATGGCCTCAGCTACTTAGTAAGGCCCTTTGTAAATCGGCGAGACCCTGTTTCAAAATAAAGAATAAAAAACAGGGGTGGGGGTATAGCTTGGAAGTAGAATGCCCCTGGGTTCCACCCCCAGTACTGCAAAACATAAAATAAAATAAAATACAAACAAAACAAAAAGCCAGTCGTGGTGGCGCACGCTTGTAATATCTGTATTTGGGAGGCTGAGAATGGAGGATCGCGATTCAAGGACAGCCTCTGCTACTTAGGCTCTTTGCAACTCAGAGAGACCCTGTTTCAAAATAAAGAATAAAAAATAGGGCCGGGATTGTAGCTCAGAGGTAAAATGACCCTGGGTTCCATCCCCAGTTCCTGAAAGAAAATTAGAAAATAACTAAATGAAAAGGACTGGGAGCCGGGGCGTGGTGGCGCACGCTTGTAATCCCAGCATTCGGGAGGCTGAGACCTGGAGGATCACAGTTCGCGGACAGCCTCAGCTACTTAGTGAGGCCCTCTGCAACTCAGTGAGACCCGGTTTCAAAATAAAGAATAAAAAATAGGGCAGGGGGTGTAGCTCAGAGGTCAAATGCCCCTGGGTTCCATCCCCAGACCCACAAAAAAAAAAAGAAAAAAAAGGACTGGGGAGCCAGGCATGATGGCGCATGCTTGTAATCCCAGCATTCCGGAGGCTGAGACCTGGAGGATCGCGGTTCGTGAACAGCTTCAGCTACTTAGTGAGGCCCTCTGCAACTTAGCTCGGAGGTTGAATGCCCCTGGGTTCCATCCCCAGACCCCCCCCCCCTCACACACACATAAAAAGGACTGGGGCATAACTTGGAAGCAGAATGTCCCCAATTTCAATCCTTGGTAGAAAAGAATCTGCTTAGAGTCCATATATAAACTGGAGAGCGTTTGTCTGTGAAAGGTAGCCTCCCAAGTACTGGGATTATAGGCGTGTACCACCATGCCCAGTAATAGTTTTTTTGTGTCAGGTATTGGGGAACCCAGAAGCAGTCTACCTCCCAGTTACACCCCAAGCCCTATTTTTCATTATTTTTGCGGTACTGAGGATTGAATCCAGGGACATTCTATTTACTTTTTTTTTTTTTTTGGTGGCACTGGGGGTGGAACCCAGGGGCTTTCTACCTCCGGGGTATACCCCCAGACCTATTTTCTATTTTATTTGGAAACAGGGTCTCACTAAGTTGCTGAGAGCCTCACTAAGTAGCTGAGGCTGGCTTCGAACCTGTGCGCTCCTCCTGTCTCAGTCTCCCAAGCGCGGGGATGACAAGCGTGCGCCACCACGCCCGGCTTCAGACATTCTACTTTTGAGCTACAATCTCAGCCTAATTTTGTTTGTTTGGAAGCAGGATCTTGCTAGATTGGTGAGAGTCACTGCTTGCTGAGGCTGTCCTTGAGCCTGTGACCCTCTCGTCTCAGTCTCCCAGGAACTGGGATTACAGGCCGGCATTGCTGCGCCTGTCTTTCAGTTCTTAAATTATACTGTTTTGGTATTTATTCTGTCCCCTTGCTTTTTCTTCTTTGGAATCTTCTATCATACATGTGGCGTGCCTTCTTTAGCTGACGTCTGTATTTGTCATTTAAAAAAATAAGACTTTAGGGCCGGGCGTGGTGGCGCACGCTTGTCATCCCCGGGCTTGGGAGGCGGAGACAGGAGGATCGCGCAGGTTCGAAGCCAGTCGCGCAGCCGCGCTGGCGTAAGAGACCCTGTTTCAAAAATATAAAATTGGTCTGGGAGTGTAGCCCGGAGGTAGAAGGGCTTCCAGGAACCCCAGTGCCACAAAAAAAAAAAAAAAAAAAAAAAAGACTTTAGAGCTGGGCGTGGTGGCGCACGCCGCACTTGGGAGGCTGAGACAGGAGGATCGCACAGGTTTGAAGCAGCCTCAGCTACTTAGGCTCTCAGCAACTTAGTGAGACGCTGTTTCCAAATAAAGCATAAAATAGGTCTGGGAGTATAGCCCAGAGGTAGAAAGCCTCTGGGTTCCACACCCAGTACCACAAATAAATAAATAAACAAACAAACAAATAAATAAGACTTTATTTAGTTTTAGTTCATAATACTGAGGACAGAATCTCCATTATCTGCCCCATCAACATCTCACATAAAAGTAGTACATTTATTAAAACTGTTGAACCCAAATTAACAAATCATTGTTGCCTCAACTTAGCAGTTTACATTAGAACTCAATCTTAGCGTTATGTTCTGTATGATTTTTTTTTTTTTTTGCGGTACTAGGGATGGAACCCAGGGGCATTCTACTTCTGAGCTACACTCCCAGCCCTGATTTTACTCTTTATTTTGAAACAGGGTCTCAGTGAGTTGCAGAGGTCCTAAGTAGCTGACGCTTGTCCGTGAACCCTGATCCTCCTGTCTCAGCCTCCCAAATGCTGGAATTACAAGCGCGTGTCACCATGTCCGGCTACACTGGCCTCTTAAAAGTTCCTCTGTGTCTTTTCATGGCTCAGATGGGCCATTTGTCTTACTTCTGCGCTTTGACAGGTAACTGAGAAAGCAATTGTACATACCCTATCCTGGTGAGTGGTGCACACCTACAATTCCAGTACCTGGGAGGCTGAGACAGGGGAATCGCAGGTTTGAGATCAGCATTGGCAACTTAATGACAATCTCAGCAACCTAGCAAGGTTGTTTCTGATTAAAAAAAAAAAAAAAAAAAAGGTCTGGGGCTTTAGTTGGAAGTAGAATGTCCCTGGGGTTCATCCCCAGAAACACCCCCACACCAAAATGTGCATTTTTATTTTATTTATTTATTTTTGTGGGTCTGGAAATGGAACCCAGGGGCATTCAACCTCTGAGCTATACCTCCTGCCCTTTCTTTAATTATTTTGAAACAGGGTCTCGCTGGGCATGGTGGTGCAAACTTGTCATCCAAGCATTCGGGAGGCTGAGACCGGAGGAATGCTGTTCGTGGACAGCCTCAGCTATTTAGTGAGGCCCTCTGCAACTCAGTGAGACCCGGTTTCAAAATAAAGAATAAAAAAACAGGGCAGGGGCTATAGCTCAGAGGTCGAATGCCCCTGGGTTCCATCCCCAGACCCGCAAAAAAAAAAAAAAAAAAAAAAAAAAAAAGAGATATATCTATATCTATCTATTTTTTAGTATTAGGGATGGAACTGAGGGGCCTTCTACCCTTGGGTCATACCCCTAGACCTATTTTATTTGGAAAGAGGCTCTCACTAAGTTGCTGAGGCTGGCCACAAACCTGTGATCCTCCTTTCTCAGCTTCTCAAGCACTGCGATCACAAGCGTGCACCAGCACACCTGGCTAGAGCACAAACTTTATTTATTTTGTGTTTTTTTTTGGTTGTTGTTGGTACTGGGGTTCCTGGAAACCCTTCTACCTCCAGGCTACACTCCCAGACCTATTTTTATACTTTTAAAATTTAGAAACAGGGTCTCAAGCCAGTGTGACTGGCTTCGAACCTGCACGATCCTCCTGTCTCCACCTCCCAAGCGCGGGGATGACAAGCGTGCGCCACCACACCGGGCACAAATTTTAAATTAAAAAAAAAAGAAAAAAGAAACACTTTAGCTCGATGTGGTAGCATATGCCTGTATTCCCAGTACTTGGAAGGCTGAGACAGGAGAATCCCAGGTTCAAGACCAGCCTCAGCAACTTAGCAACCCCCCCACCCCCGTTTCAAAACAAAAAGAAGCAAAAAGGGCCGGGGATGTAGCTCAGAGGCAGAGCACCCTGGTTCAGTCCCCAGCACCAGACACAGACAACATCCTTCTCAATCAATGACACTGCTTCCCACTTTCCTCTGGGTCATTAATTATTTGCTGTTTTCCATCAGGTTTACCTCTCATCATTGGCACAGCATAGAATGTTTTCTTCTTTAAAAAGGGTGAGCCGGGCGTGGTGGCGCATGCTTGTAATCCCCGCGCTTGAGAGGCGGAGACAGGAGGACCCCAGAGGTTCAAAGCTAGCCCCAGCTACTTAGTGAGGCCCTCAGCAATCTAGTGAGACCCTGTTTCCAAATAAAACATAAAAATAGGTCTGGGAGTATAGCCCAGACGTAGAAAGCCTCTGGGTTCCACCCCCCAGTACGCCCCCCCCCCACAGTCACGCACGCTTGTAATCCCAGCATTTTGGAGGCTGAGACAGAAGGATCACGGTTCGAGGACAGCCTTAGCTACATAGTGAGACCCTGTTTCAAAATAATCAAAAGCAGGGCTGGGGTGTAGCTTGGAGGTAGAATGTCCTGGGGTTCCATTCCCAGTACTATAAAAATAAAAAGGGTGTTGTGCTATGTTGTACAGGCTGGTGTTGAACTTGTGATCCTCCTCCTGTGTCAGGCTCCTGAATAGCTGGGTAGACACCACAGCGCTCAGCACAAAATTTTATTTTTATTCTTTTTTTTTTTTTTTTTTGGTGGTAGTGGGGTTTCTGGAAGCCCTTCTACCTCTGGGCTACACTCCCAGACCTATTTTATGCTTTTTTTAAATTTGGAAACAGGGTTTCTTAAGCCAGCACAGCTGGCTTCGAACCTGCGTGATCCTCCTGTCTCTGCCTCCCAAGTGCGGGGATTACAAGCATGCACCACCATGCCCGGCCAAAATTTTATTTTTATTTTGTGGTACTGGGATGGAACCCAGAGGAATTCTATCTCCGAGCTACACCCCCAGTCCTATTTTTTAGCCTTTATTATTTTTATTTTTTGGTGGTACTGGGGGTGGAACCCAGAGGCTTTCTACCTCCCGGCTATACTCCCAGACCTATTTTATATTTTATTTGGAAACGGGGTTTCACTAAGTTGCCAGAACCTCACTAAGTAGCTGAGGCTGGTTTCACACCTGAGCGATCCTCCTGTCTCAGCCTCCCAAGTGTGGGGATTACAAGCGTGCGCCACCACGCCTGGCTTTTCAGCCTTTATTTTGAAAAAGGGTCTCACTGAGTTGCAAAGGGCCTAAGTAGCTGAGGCTGTCCGCGAACCGCGATCTTCCTGTCTCAGCCTCCCAAATGCTGGGATTACAAGTGTACACCACCACGCCTGACTACAATATTTTAATTTTAATGAAGTCCAGCTTACCAGTTAGGTTATGTGGATCATGACTTTGCTGTTGCTGCTAAAAGCCAATATCAACCCAGGTTATCTAGATTTTCTGCTGTTATCTTTTAGGTCCCTTATTAGTTTTACATAGCCCAGAATGGTGAGCTGAGGAGATAGCTCAGTGATAGCATGCGTAAGACTGTAGCATGCCTAAGGCTCTGGGTTCAATTCCCAGCGCTGCCAAGAAGAGAAAACAGAATTTCTTTCGGCCTGGCATGGTGGCACACGCTTACAACCCCAGTACTTGGGAAGCTGAATGAAAAGGAACAAGCCAGCCTCAGCAGGCTCGCTATAACCTAGCAAGACACTCTTTCCAAACAAAAAAATAAAATAGGGCTGGGGTATAGAAACACATACCACTTTAGAGACAGGATTTAAAAAAACCGCCCAACCTGATCTCAAACTCATGATCCCCCTGTCCCAGCTTCCCAAGTAATGACTTTTTTTGGGAGGGTGTTACTGGAGATTGAGCTTAGGGGCAGTCTACCTTCAAGCTACAACAGTAGCCCTTTCAACCCCCCCCCCCCCGACACTGGGGATGAAATCCAGGGGCATTCTACCTCCGAGCTACACCCCCAGCCCTATTTCTTATTTTGAAATAGGGTCTAAGTTGCAAAGGACCTCACTAAGTAGCTGAGGCTGTCCGTGAACTGTGATCCTCCTGTCTCAGCCTCCCGAATGCTGAGATTACAAGCGTGTGCCACCACACCTGGCATTAGCCCGCTAATTTTTGAAACAGGGTCTTGCTAAGTTGTTGAGGCTGGCCTTGAATCGGTCTCTCAAGTCCTGGGATTACAAGTATGAGCCAGCTGGGCATGGTGGTGCATGTCTATAATATCAGCATTTGGGAAGCTGAGACAGGAGGACCACAGGTTCAAAGCCAGCCTCAGCAACTTAGCAAGACACAGTTTCACAATCAAAAATAAAAAAGTGCTGGGCGTGGTGGCGCACCCTGGTAATTCCAGCATTTGGGAGGCTAAAACAGGAGGATCGAGGTTTGCAGACATTCTCAGTTACTTAAGCCCTCTGCAACTTAGTGGGACCCTGTTTCAAAATAAAGAATAAAAAAGTAGGGCTTAATTGCCAAAATATGGAACCAACATAGGTCTCTATCAACAGATAAATGGATTGCAAACTTATAAGAGATACACACATTGGAATTATTATTATTTTTTTTTTTTGGTGGTACTGGGGTTCCTGGAAGCCCTTCTACCTCCGGGCTGCACTCCCAGACCTATTTTTACATTTTTATTTGGAAACAGGGTCTCCTAAGCCAGCGCGCGCGGCTGGCTTCGAACCTGCGCGATCCTCCTGTCTCCGCCTCCCAAGCGCGGGGATTACAAGCGCGCGCCACCACGCCCGGCCACACATTGGAATTCTATTCAGCTTATGAAGAAGAAAATCATGGCATTCACAAGAAGATGGAAAGACCTGGAGAACATTATGTTAAGTGAGATCAGCCAAGCACAGAAAGAGAAGGGACACATGTTTTCTCTAACATGCCCAAACTAGGGAGCATTGGGGATACCAGAGGGACTCCAGATAATGGAGGGGAAACCTCAGCAAAGCTAGAATGGAAGGATAGGAGAGGAAGAGGCTGAAGTTGATGAATGGAGGAGCTACATCTGAGTATGTGTGAAAGTATGAATGTAGCATGGTTAACCTGGACACTCATTGTTGGGAGGGGAAGAGGGGAAGTGGGGCGGGGGAGGGCACCAAGCACAGTCTGAATGTATGCCATTTTTAATATGTTCCACATTAAAAAAATAACATTAAAAAATAGGGTTGAAGATGTGGCTTGGAGTTAGAATGCCTCTGATTCCATCCTTAGTGCGCGCGTGCACACACACACACAGTATACATGTAGAATTAGCTGGCTGGACTTAGTTTAGACGATTCCAGGTTGTTCTGGCAATATTCAAGGCATGGTTGATCAGGAGTCCGCTGGACGGCTGCTTTTCCTCATAGAGTACCAACCCCATGAGGTGGGTACAGAGGAGTCCAACCTCAGCCACACCCGTGCCAGAGTGCTCCTCTGCGGCCTCCTCCAGGCTGTGTCTCTGGGTCTCCGCACGCCCTGGCTCCTCACAGCCCACTCACGTTGGTGGCACAGTGGTCCAGCGTGATTCGCCGAGGCTCCTGGCCTTTGTGCTGCCTCTGGAGCCGGTGTGCCGGAAGGCAGGCAGCTCGGGCTGTGGGTGCCTCGTGAGCTTCCTTAGCCTTCCTCCGAGTGTCTGCTTTGGCTTGGGGAGAGAGGCGCTCCCTCCTTCCCCTTCAGTGGCATCTCAGCCCAAAGGGCCGAGTACCATGGTGCTGACTTGAAATCCAAGTTCCTGGAGAGAAGACCTTGCTTTTTCTACTCCAACCGCCATTCTCAGACCACAAACTCAGCACTACAAACCATGTCTGGTTTTGAATATTAAAAAAGGCTAGTCAATATTTGCAGAACACCATTTCATTCCAAGTCAGATTCCAAAGGTGGGGCTCCACTGACTCAGGCTTGCCCTAACACCAGCCCGATCTCACGCCTAAAAGGCCAAAGAAAGAATGACCGGCACTCATGGCCCACGTCCGGCAACCCAGCTCCACAGAGAGCTTGTTCTCCTGAATGTGGGTCGGCCTCGTCCTCCTCACTAAGGGAACCGCGAGGAAAGCTGGGGAGACCGGGCTACAGGGCGGAGCAAAGAAGCTCACCATTGGAGGATTATTATGGTTAAGAATTTTATTATCAAAATTATTACATCTCTTGTGAAAGTTCAAATGTTACAGCAAGGTGTAAACACTCCACTTGAGAAAGAAGTGATCCTTCTTCCCTTCCAAGAGTCCCCCCTCCCCCCGCCCCCACCCCCCTAGAGGTCTGGTCTTGACAGCACCCTGCCCACACAGAGTGGCTGGGGTCTCTGCACGTGCCAGGCAGGGTGAGGGCCGCCTGCCCGCTGGCCTCTCCCCGAGGCTGTTCACCAAGGGGAGAATGCAAACCCCAGCCCAAATGGAGAGACATTTACATATGCTTTATATAATATACAAAGAAACCGGCATCCCAGGCAACATGATTTCCACTCCCAACGCTCTCCCAGACTGATGGGTTTGTGGGGGAAACAACAGAAAAGTACTTTGCTGACATTTCAGCGAGAAAAGAAAAAAGAAAAAAAGAAAAAAAACAAAAAACTCCCCTCATTTGAGCAAACACCTGATTTCAATTTTGAAAAGTGAAATTTTGTAACAGTCACACACAAAGAGAGAAGACTGTGCATATGACAGTTGTAGAACAGGGTAGAAAAGAAGGGGATGCAAGAGGCTGGTTAAAAAAATAGGGGAGAAAACAAATTAGAGGGAAGGAGGGAGACTCACAGTATTATCTTGTCCAAAAGAAAAGAAGTAAGGTCCACTGCAGCACCAGGGATTACACCTGTCATATAGTCACTACCCTACCGTGGTTATAACTGAATACAAAATTAGATAAATAAAAACACGCCGGATATTACAGTAAACAAGTGAAAGAAACAAGCTGGCAACCGCATGGAATTTAAAAAGATTGTGTACCCCACCTGGGCTGGCCCCAGGGCTCCTCCAGGGGTGTACAACAGGCACAATCACTGATGGGGAGAAGCCAGTCTGCTCTCGTCTCATCCGGAACAGCGTCAGGGTGTGGGTGGCTCGCGCTCTCTCTCACCGGCTCACTCTCACATAAGCATCCCCAAAAGAAACGTGGGGCAGGCCCCACACAATCACAGTCCTGTCGGTGCCACGCCACAGACCTGTCTCCCCACTCTTACCCTGCAGTCACAAGTGCGTGCTCCCCAACACGGAGGCGTCCAGCTCACGGGACCCGCAAGTCCTCATTAGTTGGGAGTAGAAAAATAAACTCAAAGTTCACTCCCAGACCCCGTGGGATCCTTCCTAATAAAATCGACCGCCAAAAGCTGGTTCACAGCAATGCAGCCGGCCACTTCACTCCTCGCTCCAGGGGTTGCTACGCTGCACAACAGCGTGCGAAGGAGGAGCAGGAGGGCAACGGTCGGCGCCCAATCTGCTCAGATTGTCTGCTCCCAAATATCAAGGGCTGACCATGAACTCTTCCCTCGGTCGGGGCAAGCTCCAAGCTTGACTACCCCTGCCTACTTCCTGGTGATTCTAGGACAAAGGTAGGGAGTTCTCTTGGTGGACACACCTTCGCCGGGCACCTGCTCCTGGAATGGCTGTCTCAGGGCGAACATCTACGTACCTACCTTTTTTCTTAAGTGCAGGAGACCCTCACACTACTCAGATGGCTTGGGGCTTTGAGATTGGCTCTTGTCATTTTTTTCCTTTGAAACAAAAACTTTTTTTTTTAATTAAAAAAAAAAAGATGTCCTCACTGCACAAGTGACTACGGGCTACAGGCAAGGATGGGAGACAGAGGCTTCAACACAACTCATTGCACTTAGAAACCGTTACTAACCGAAACACCATTTGCTTGTCAACAATGTACCCTTAACAGCAGGGAGAAACTTCTTTATAGTCTCTGCTTCAGACAAGATTTACATCTTTCTCCAAGGCCAGAGGCCAGCTGCGACCACAAGTCTTGTTTCTTGCCGACCAGACCCGATCCTCTGGCACCTCGCACCCCCTTCCCCAGCACTATGCTCGGCCTCGGTTCCAGAGGCAGCTGGAAGGAAGCAGCTATGGGCTTGTTCAGTTCTGTTTGCCCATATCCAGAAGCCCTAGGAAAGTCCTGTCTGAGTCTTGACTCCAGACCCTTGCAGTGGCTGGAGTCGGTACTGGTGCACGCTTCCACTCCCACGGTGTGGGTAGTGCTGTGAACTGGAAACCGCAGATACCCTGGAGGCCTGGTGGGCAGCCGACTGCCCGGCGCTGGGCAGACTGATAGTCCGCAAGTCTGATGGTAACGACGACCTAGAGTTCTGAGGAAAGGAGGCGGAGCTCAGAGTTCCTGTGCTGGACTGAGAAGCCGAGTCTGAGGCTGGCGAGTCTGAGGGGCCCTGTGCAGTAGGGCTAGCAGCGCTTAAAGGACAGCTCCTCCTCGGAAGGTTGCTGCCAGTGCTGTTTCCAGAATGTGGCTGGCTGCTGTAATACCCTGGGGTCCCCGTAAATGGGGCCACGGAGTCTGTGGACACAGGGTGAGCGGGGCTGGGGTAGGAGGCGGAGGAGAGGGATGATTCTGAAGAACCGTGGGAGGGGGGGTTTCCAGGCCTCGGTGCAGTAGTTCGATAACTGTACCCTGGAGACTGGGTGGGAAGTCCTCTAAAGGGGGAGGAACTCTGCTGAAGGAGGCTTTGTGATTCTGTCCGTGGACTATCACACTGCAGGAGCTGGAAAGAGTTGGGAGGAGAGCAGAAGGTGAACACTGCTGTCTCTTCAGTGGCGTGTGGCAATTTACGACATCCTACTTTTTCTTCTTCGTGTTTAACTCCCTCCTCCCCAAGGACACCGAAGGCACTGCTGTCTCTAATCACCTCATTTATGACTTTCTCGTGTGACTTATACCTGAGGACGAGCAGGTGGCACCTTACTTCCAAGGCCGCTGAGACATATGCAATACCAGCAACTCAACTGCGCAGGATCACAAAACATCCGGAACTCAGAACAGACTCCTCTGCCCAAAGGCCAGCACTTTCTCAACTCACCTGGTAGCTATATCTGGAAGGGCTGTAAACAGTTGCTCCTTTAGAGAGCGTTGAGCTCAAAGTCTCCGGGCCTTCTCCATCTGCAGGGTCTGGAAGGTATTATAAAATCAACTTGGCTTCTCAGAGCAAGAACCAGCCACTGTTCACTCAAATCACCAACGCCAGCACCAACCCGGGCTGCTCTGAGGCAAGTCGCGCGAGTGCAGCGTGCCGGAGGGCAAAAGGAGTGCTTTGTTATGGGCTATGTGTTAAATGCCTGATCTGATTCCTGTCTCTTTCCTTCTCTTCTTCCTTCATCGAGGTGGAGCTCCAGGAATGGAGAGATGAGAGTTACAGAAAGGTATCCCTTGGGGAGAAAGAGCAGACAAGAGAGCAAGCAATGCTACAGCTTACAAATGCCATAGCTCAAAAGAGCAAGAGTGAGCTGGAACTAGCATACGGCCCCAAGGAAGTGTGTCAGAAATGAACTCGCCTTGCCCCAGCACTCGGTTACACATGCGGAGCCCGGCTCACGTGTCCCGGACCTACTGGCGGCAGAAAGCCAAGGCTCACCTGAGTCTTTCTCTGTGGCGGTGCTCCCCCGCGTGGGAGAGCGCTCCCCCTTCGAGGCCGCCCGCACACTGCTTCTCAGCACCTTGGGGATGCTCCCTCCTTCCCTCAGCCGTTCTACTGATGTGGGGACCATCCTACAAAAGTAACGGCATACGAGTTTAGGCCCCAGGACTCAGGAGTAGAGTCTAAAACAAATAAAACTCTGAAAAGGGTTGAGTAATAGATATTCTCTTAAAACATTCTTACACATTTTCAGGACCGATGGATTGCTTGACTGATTGATTCATTCATTCATGGTATTGGGGATTAAACCCAGGACATTCTACCTCTGAGCTATACTGCTTTTTGGAAACAGGGTCTCACTAAGTTGCCCTAGAGGGTTTCATTAAATAGCTGAGGCAGGCTGTGAACCTGTGATCCTCCTGTCTCAGCCTCCCAAGTACTTGGGGTATATAGCTGTGCACTACCATGCCTGACTGAGGAACACTCTAACTCTGAGGTACACTCCCAACACTTTATTTTTCATTTTGAACCAGAGTCTTGCTAAGTAGGCAAGGATGGTCTTGAACCGGCGATCCTCCTGTTTCAGTCTCACAAGTCCTGGCATTATAGGTGTGCACCATCAGGCTCAGTAGGACCTATTTAAAAGCAAGGTAACACCAGGTGAGGTGGCACATGCTTGTAATCCCAGCATTTGAGAGGCTGAGACAGGAAGATCTGGTCCGCGGCCAGGCTCAGCTAAGTGAGGCCCCTGCAACTTAGGTGAGAACCTGTTAGCTCAGTGGCTGGCAAGTGCACTGCCCCAGGTTCCATCCCTAGCACTGCAGAAACAAAACAAAACAACAAGGTAAAGCTGGGTGTGGTGGCACACACCTGTAATCTCATTACCAGTACTTGGGAGGCGGAGACAGGCGGATCCCAGGTTCGCAGCCTGCTTTAGCTTAGTGAGGCCCTCTGCAACTTTGTGAGACCCTGTTTGCAAATAAAGAATTACAAAGGGCTGGAGATATAGCTCAGAGGTAGAATGACCTGGGTTCAACCCCCTGAAAAACAATTTTCGTGGCCACAAACCGGGACATGAGCAAACTGGGAGGCTGAGACAAGATCAGGGTTCGAGGATAGCCTCAGCTACTTAGTCAGGCCCTCTGTAACTTAGTGAGAAACTGTTTTGAAATGAAGAATAAAAAATTGGGCCGGGAAAATGGATTCCAAGATGTCAATTTCCTTTAGTCTACATTTGGAAATGCTACACTCTGTGTGAAATCGTGACCGTGACATTTTAGTAGTTTAGTAAGGATTTTATGGATTAATGAACATCAGCCTGGGAGTCATATTTCTTCTTCTTCTTTTTTGGTGTTACTAGGGATTGAACACAGGGGCATTCTACCTGAGCTACGCCCCCAGCCCTATTTCTTACTCGTTTTAGTCAGGGCCTCACTATGTAGCTGAGGCTGGCTGTAAACCTGTGATCCTCCTGTCTCACCTTCCCAAGTACTGGGGTTACAAGTGCGTGCCACCACGTCCAGCTGTGAGTTCCATGTCTTCTTCCCCAGACTCCATTCCTCAGTTCAAGGTCCCTGTAATCCTGTTTCATTCTGTTTCATGCATTTGATACTCAGAAGTTCTCACCACCAGTGTTATTTTTGTGGTACTGAAGATTGAATCCAGGGGTAATCTACCACTAAGTTACATCCTAGCCCTACCTTTTATTTGGAAACAGGGTCTCACTAAGTTGCAGAGGACCTCACTAAGTAGCTGAGGCTGGCTTCAAACCTGCAATCCTTCTGCCTCAGCCTTCCAAGTACTGGGATTATAAGTGTGTGCCACCAGGCCCAGCTCCCCCAGCCCTTTTTATTTTGAGATGGGATTTTGCTACGTTGTTCAGCATGACCTCAAACTTATGATCCTACTGCCTCCTGAGTAGATGAGATTATAGGTTTCCACTAAATGCCCAGTTTATTTACTTTTTTCTTTAAACAGTAATGGGGATGGAACCCAGGGGGCATTGTACCTCTGAGCTACAACCCCATCCTTATTTTTTAGTCTCTATATTTTTTGAAAAGGGTCTCACTGAGTTGTGAAGGGCTTCACTAAGTACCTGCGGCTGTCCGCAAACCACAACCCTCCAGTCTCAGCCTCCTGAATGCTGGGATTATAACTGTGCGCCACCAAGCTCAGCTTATTTACTTGTACTTGTGGTCTCCCTCTAAGTCAGACAAATCCTTTCAGAACGTCACACGACAGTGTAAATGCTACTCATGTGGACTAGAGATAGCTGTGAAGTTGGCTGGACTCCGGACCTACCCTTCACATGAGCTGCCAAAGCAGAAGAGGCAGTGTTAACGCCCCCAATAAAATAGCTCAGGGGCAGCCAAAGCTCTATGTTGTCCAAAGCGCTGTCCCAGAGGCTTGCTGGCCAGTCCTCTGCTTCTCCAAGCTTGGAGGATGTGGAGCAAGACAGGTGGCACTGTTGGCTGGCTCTCCCAGATAAGAGTATTTTCATACATCTTAGGAAAGTTGGGAATGATCCTAGATGTATATGCCCCTCCTGAATTTAATATAAAGCATCAAATATAAACTTACCACCTACTGCTGATATTCTCTTGAGGTCTGCAGTGAGACGAAGTGCCCCTGGACTCAGATGGGCTTCCTGCCTCCGAATGGGACATAGAGGAATGAGATGGGGAGAACTTTCTGTGAGGGGATGACGGGGCTCGGGCTGAGGATCCCTGCGTGCCATAGGCACCAGTGTCAGAAGGAGAGTTACTGCTGCCTTGCCCGGCTCCTGCAGACTTGCTTTTGCTCTGTGCAGAGTCACCTCCTGCCCCAGCAGAATTCTCCTTGGCTTCTTGTTTCCGTTTGCGGTACTCTAGCAGGGACACCTAGAAAGGAAAAAACAATGACTCTGGCTGGGTATCACGAATGAATCACCATCAACTGCAGGGAGGAGATTAGCTCCGATGAGCTGCTAGTCAAGCTGCAAGCACCGACCTTAACAACTTTTTTCAGGTATGATAGAGATCTGAGCACAGTTACAAACTTCGGTGAGTCAGAAATTGATAAAGGGAGCTGGGTGTGGCGGTGCACACTTGCAATCTCAGTTTTTGGGCGTCTGGGACAGAAGGATTGCAGGTTGGAAGCCAGCCTCAGAAAATTAGAAAGGTCCTCTGCAACTTAGTGAGATCCTCTTTCCAAATAAACAAAATCAGGCTGGGGGTTTAACTAGGAGGTAGAATGCCTCTGGGTTCAATCCCTAGTACAAAAAAAAAAAAAAAAAAAAAAAAAAAAAAAAGAGGAAGAAGAGGAGGA
The DNA here is from genome assembly GCF_963383645.1 of Muscardinus avellanarius. Lineage (NCBI taxonomy): Eukaryota > Metazoa > Chordata > Mammalia > Rodentia > Gliridae > Muscardinus > Muscardinus avellanarius. The sequence continues at coordinate 996,221 of NC_137808.1, forward strand.
GATTGATTAAAAAAAAAAAAAAGAGAGAGAGAGAACTTTCTAGGAGATGAAAGTTTTGGCCGGGCATGGTGGCGCACGCTTGTAATCCCCGCGCGTGGGAGGCGGAGACAGGAGGATGGCACAGGTTCGAAGCCACCATGTGCGCTGGCTTAGGAGACCCTGTTTCCAAAAAAAAAAAAAAAAAAAAAAAAAGGTCTGGGAGTGTAGCCCAGAGGTAGAAGGGCTTCCAGGAACCCCAGTACCACCAAAAACAAAACAAAACAAACAAAAAAAAACAACCTTTTTTTTGTGTGTGTGGTACTGGGGTGTTCTACCTCTGAGGTACATGCCCACCCCTTTTTCTCTTTTGATTTGAAACAAGGTCTCACTAGGTTGCAGAGAGTCTGGCTATGTTGCTGAGGCTGGCCTAGAATCTGGGATCCTGTCTTAACCTCCCAAGTACTGAGATTAAGGTGTGTGCCACCATGCCTGGCTTGGAGATGACATTTTTGAAGGCTGGTATTCATGAAGTACACTACAACCTTTTTGTCTTCCTTTAGAAAACCCTGTGAGATTACCATTACTTAATCAAAGAAGTATAATCATAGTTATTTGCAATGGTAACTAAAAAAGGGAGTACAAAGTTTGAAGACTTGTATGGTTTGAAAAAAGCCTCCCATGTGATCTTGTGATTTTTTTTTTTTTGCTGTCCTAGGAATTGAACCCATAGCCTTGCATATAATAGGCAAGCGCTCTGCCACTAAGCTACATATCCAGTTCTTTTATTTTTAATTCTAATTAAAATTTTTTTGGTACTGGAGATTGAACCCAGGGGCATTCTATATCCAGGATATGTACATCTTTATTTTTATTTGCAATTAGGGTCTCCTTAAATTGCTGAGGCTGGCCTGGAACCTGCCATCCTCCATCTCAGCCTCCCAAGCACTGGGATTACAGAGGGTGTGCCACCACGCCTAGCTCTCCCAAGTGATTCTGATGGCTCCAGTTCACTGCCTACAAATCCCACAAGTTAGGTGCTTAAAAAAAAAGCAAAAAGCTATTGTTCCCAGTTTCTTAAATAGACTCCAGCTTTTCAAGACACACATAGGACTTAATGCTCTATGTCTTACACATAGAAAAACTAGTGTAAAAGGAGAAGAAATGAATTTCAGTATATATCTTAGCAACTTGGCTCTAGAAAACTTCCATGCAAGCCGGGCGTGGTGGCGCACGCTTGTCATCCCCGCGCTTGGGAGGCAGAGACAGGAGGATCGCGCAGGTTCGAAGCCAGCCCCGTGCGCTGGCTTAGGAGACCCTGTTTCCAAAATAAAAATGTAAAAATAGGTCTGGGAGTGTAGCCCGGAGATAGAAGGGCTTCCAGGAACCCCAGTACCATGAAAAAAAACCAAAAAACAAAAAAAACCAAAAGAAAACTTCCATGCACTTGGAAATTTTCTCCCAATCCCCGCTGTCATCTGCCTAATCCTCACTCACTCTTTCCTGACTTCCAGGACAGACCGTCTGCCCTGCCTGGCCAGGACAACTCCTCCCTACGGCCACACAGCACACTGTGTATTCCGACAGCTATAGAACCTACGCTTCAGAAATAACAAATCACAAGCCGGAGTGCGCCGCTTCTAATCCCCGCGCTTGGGAGGCGGAGACAGGAGGATCGCGCTGGTTCGGAGCCAGCCATGCTGGCTTAAGAGACCCTGTTTCCAAATAAAAAAATATAAAATAGGTCTGGGAGTGTAGCCCGGAGGTAGAGGGGCTTCCAGGAACCCCAGTACCACCACCACCACCACCACCACCAAAAAAAAAAAAAAAAAAAAAAAAAAAATCACGATTTCAATCACTTTTGCAAACAAAGAAATGAAACAAAAAATCCAGAGGGTTTTGCTTTTGTTCCTGGTAGTCAATGATGCTTATGCAACAGTCACTGAAACCCATTACTCTTATTCTAAATTTCTTGTCAGTTCTCTCCTTCATCCCCTAAAGTCTTTCATTTTTCTGTCCAAGTATAAAAATACGAGTGGTAAAAATAATTTTGAATATATGTTTTTGTGGGGCTAGCGCTGAACCCAGTGGCATTCTACCTCTAAGCCACACCTCGGGTCCTATTTTATGTTTTTATTTTGAAAGAGTGGCTCATTAAGTAGCTGAGGTTAGCTCTGAACCCCAACCCTCCTGTCCCAGCGCCTCTGGGATTTCAAGCCTGTGCCATCAAACCGGCTTTGTGTATGCATTCCCTCACCCTTCCCTTTCTTTCGGTACTGGGGATGGAACCTAGGGGTATTATACCTCTGAGATACACCCCCAGCCTTTTTTAAAAAAGTTCTTTCTTTTCTTCTCTTCTCTTCTCTTCTCTTCTCTTTTTTCTCTTTCTCTCTCTCTCTCTCTCTCTCTCTCTCTCTCTCTCTCTCTCTCTCTCTTTCTTTCTTTCTTGTACTGGGGATGGAACCCAGGGGCCTTCTACCTCTGGGTTACACTCCCAGACCTATTTTATAATTTATTTGGAAACAGGATCTCTTAAGCCAGCTTGGGCTGGCTTCGAACCTGCGTGATTCTCCTGTCTCTGCCTCCCAAGTGCGGGGATGACAAGCGTGCGCCGCCACACCCGGCTTTTTATTCTTTATTTTGAAACAGGGTCTAAGTATCTGAGGTTGGCTGCAAACCTGATCTCTTGTCTCAGCTCCCAAGTACTGGGATTCTAAGTGTGCGCCACTACACCCAGTTGTATATGCATTTTATATACATAATCTTCGAAAGTAAATTCTGACAGTGTACACCACTGTATGAAAATATAAAAGACAACTAGGCTGCATTTTATGAGGATACATTTTGCCATTATGTGAGATTGTCAGAACATTCGGCATCATTAGCCCTGAACAATAAACGCAAGCCACGGCGACAATCCCCAATACTCTCCCACATTTCCAAATGCCCCTCGTTGAGAACACTGATACAGAAAGAACGTATGGGGCTTTGTGATCGGTAGATCTGGTTACCTACGATTCTCAATCCATTAGCAAGCTCTCTCAGGCCTGGCTGGCCCTGTTCATCCTCTGTGCTCTCCTGGCCTTTCACCCGTCACCACAACCACATTCCACTGCCGTAGCACACGGCCTCCCTGCCGCTCCTGGTAGAGTGCTGAAGAGCTGCTTGTTCTGCTCTCTATTGCAATGCCCTCACTCTCATCTACTGTCTGCCCGACTCCCATTTATTGAGATTCAGCTGAACCAGGAACTTGCCACCTCTCTCTCACCCTCCACCCTCAAACAGGCCAAAGTTCTCGTTTGTTTTCAAAACACCCTTTACATATTGGACAAGGTCAGGCCCTTTTGCGAAGATTTTCTGAATACAGGCAAAGAAGTTCTGAACGCTCATCGCTACTGCAAATGAACCATCTTTTAATGTCCTTTACTGACACAGGCTCAGTGTCACTTGCTATAATTTTATTAGGACACAACTTCAAAAGCAATCTGGTATAAGAAATAAGACTCAGCAGTCCGGCCAGGTGTACACGCCTGTAATCCTAGCACTTAGGAAGCTGACACAAGAGGATCGCAGGCTCACGGACAGCAACTTGGTGAGGCCCTCTACAACTTAATGAGGCCCAGTTTTAAAATAAAATAGAGCCAGGGGTGTAGCTCAGAGGGAGAATGGCCCTGGGTGCAATCCTCAGTAGAGTGCGTGTGCACACACACAATCAGTCTCCATCCTGGAATCAGACCGTGTGTCCTTGCTCTTCCATTACTACATATATGACCACACAAGGCAAGTTATTCAAACTGCTTTAGTTTTCCCATCTGCAAAAAGAGAAATTACCTATCTTACAGAATTACACAATGCCCAAAACATGGCAAGTGCAAAATAAGTAATTATTCATTTTTTCACTGCTCTGGCTTGCCAATTGCCTACCAAATACACAGTACACAGTAGGTGTTTAAATTTACTGAATATTTATTATTACTACTGTTTTTATGGTGCTGTGAAATCAAATATGTTAAGCAAGTGGCCTACTACTGAGCTGAATCCCCAGCCATTCTGGAGATGTATGTATGTATGTATGTATGTATGTATATTTTTGGCAGTACTGGGGATGGAACTCAGGGGCATTCTATTTTTTTATTCTTTACTTTGAAACAAGGTCTCACTAAGTAGCTGAGGCTGCCCACGAACCATGATCCTTCTGTCTCATCCTCCCAAATGCTGGGATTACAAGTATGTACCACCATGCCTGGTTCCTGCTGGATATTTATAATATTCACTAGATTAAATTAAAACAGCCTCTCACTGGACATGGCAGGAACTTGGTATCAATTAAATATTTGATTAATACTTTTTATGGTATGTGTGGGTAGTACTAGGGATTGAACCCAGGGGCATTCTACCTCTGAAATATACTGCTAGTCCTTTTATTAGTATTTTTCTAAATTTCCTTTTTTCTTTTTCTTTTTGGTGGTACTGGGGTTCCTGGAAGCCCTTCCACCTCTGGGCTACACTCCCAGACCTATTTTATATTTTTATTTGGAAACAGGGTCTCTTAAGCCAGCGCGGCTGGCTTCGAACCTGCGCGATCCTCCTGTCTCCGCCTCCCAAGTGCTGGGATTACAAGCGTGCGCCACCACGCCCGGCCCTTAATTTATTTTTTTCATTTTTTGGTGGTGCTGGGGGTGGGACCCAGGGGCTTTTCTACCTCCGGGCTATACTCCCAGACCTATTTTATATTTTATTTGGAAACGGTCTAAGTTGCTGAGAGCCTCACTCAGTAGCTGAGGCTGGCTTCGAACCTGTGCGATCCTCCTGTTTCTGCCTCCCAAGTGCAGGGATTACAAGCGTGCGCCACCACGCCCGGCTTAGTATTTGTTTTGAAACAGGGTCTTGCTAGGTTGCTGAAGCTGGTCTCAATCCAAAGACCCTGCCACCTCAGCTTCCTCAAGTGCTGAAATTATAGGTGTGTGCTACCACACATGGTAGTTAATATTCTTTAAAAGGGGCCTATGCAATGTGCAACACTTACCTTTTTTTTTTTTTTTTTTTGGTGGTCCTGGGGTTCCTGGAAGCCCTTCTACCTCCGGGCTACACCCCCAGACCTATTTTTACATTTTTATTTGGAAACAGGGTCTCCTAAAGCAGAGCGCGCGGCTGGCTTCAAACCTGCGCGATCCTCCCGTCTCCGCCTCCCCAGCGCGGGGGTGACAAGTGTGCCCACCGCGCCCGGCAACACTTACCTTTTTCCTCTGTGGTGGGTTCTGGGGGGCAGATGGGACCCCTTCACAGGCCCTTTCACCACCAGGTGACATGGATCCCCGAGAGAGGTCTTTCATAAAGCCATGTTCATATCTGCTGGGAAAACCTTCTGCAGGGGAACAATATCCTCCGTCCAAATGCAAAGGCTTTCTATCCCCTACTAGGGGAGACCCTCTATATAATCCATCGGCTCGAGGCATGGCGTTCAAAGGGGAGTAGGCATACATCAAGTTGAACTCGGTCCGAAATGCCTGATCTGAGTTCCTCAAGAGAGCCTGATGTCCATCTCCACTCCTGCTTGGGAAGCCAGTCTCTGAGGTGGGCCCGATGGAGGAGGGACGAGGAGCCAGGTCGGAATGACCCGAGTTGAGCAGGGAAGGTCTGTCAGCACAGCTGTTAGTGTTGGAGTCAAGGTATCCTACTTTTGCCAAATCCAGGTCTTTCCGGTGACAGAGCTGAAAGAATAAAAATCAACAGAGACATGGGGCAGGGGAGAAAGGAAAAAGTCAGAGGGCACGAGGGAGGCGAGAGGGGCAAAGGGGAACAGGAAAGATAAGAGGGACGGAAGTAGAAGAGAGAAAGCCATTAACATTGGTCAAGTCCCTCATAGTAACAGAGCCTTACTAAGGCCAGATTACTAAGAATCCCGGAACTTCCCCCAAATGGTTTAGTCTTTCTGGATGAGAATCCGGTCAAGTCAGCGTTCGGTCGCTGACCAAAGGTGACTATTTTGCCTGCTCCGCCCTTCATCAGGTTTGCTGAGTTGCCACGTGCCACACTATAGGGAGTATGGGTGGCATAATTAAGGATTTGCTTAAGCCCCAGGCACACTATAGAGGTGTCTTAGGGTAACTTGTTAATATTGATGGAAGTGGGGGGAGGGAAAAAGGTAGAGAAAAGCAGAGGCAGACGAAAAGTATTTTAGTTACTGGTTCAGTAAAGGAGAAGGGCATGGAAGACGCCAACCAACCAGCTCTTCCCTCGCCTGCCCTGCTGGGCAGGTGTGTTTCCCACACCTAGCTTTCTGGCCCCTTGATCCCTCTTTATCTTCCAATGTGTACCAACGTATAATAAGACCACTAATGCTTATCGCTGCAGACGATGTGAGCGGCTGAAATGCACCAAAAAGAAACTCCACCTACTCGTTGGTTATCCTTGGCTCCCAGCACAAGCCAACTGCAGCCTGTCTACGAAGAATGGTAGCAGAAAGCCAGAACCCACACGGCAGTCTCTAGCGTGCTACCTGAACATCACTAACAGCTGAGGAGCCTGAGCGGGCTGTGCTTTCCTAGCAAGACAGTTAAAATACACAAAAAATCTCTAGCACACTCGTCGAATACCCTTTTTCAGTTTCAAACACTGATCTATAAAATCCTGATAAAGAATTTGGCTAACACTCATGGAGTTTAGCCCTAAATTTTTACTCCAAGCGGGAGGGACTAATGTTCAGTTAATTCTGAAAGGCTATGAGACACTATTCACTTTCTTTTCAAGAGGAAAGAGGTTCCATGTGGACTCAGGAGTAATGACTGCATTTATTCAAATCTTATAATAAAAAGCTCTAGTACTAAAACCTGGATTTAGCATCTCCATAGCAACAGGGTTTCTGAGGAAACCACTCGATTGATACCTAAGAGATATTACCTGAATAGCAACTATATCCCAACCACTGAAGAATGGAGGGAAGCCTGTGACACAGAAACCACAGGACGACTTAGTTTCTTTGTACAGCCAGTAAGGAGCCACAGAAAAAGTGTAGCAGAGCTGAGACAGAATGACTTTCCTAAAGCTGCTTCACCTAGCCACCAAAGCCCAAAACATTTGGTTACACACAGCTGGTAGATTAACCCTGGAACAAGGCATAAGTCACCACCCAACTCTTCCAATGTTGCTGCCTAACACAATTAATAATAAAAAAAGCTCCTAGCAACTTTTAACTTTTCTTACATGTTGACAAACAGACCTTATTTGTTAAGACTTTAACAAGGCTTCTATCAGACATTTAGCATCCTTTAAACCTCTACATTCTATTCTTCTTGATTGAACTCTTTAGCTAGCCCTCCCCTCAATGACAAAAATCAACCCCAGTGCATACACACAACTACTTATTTTCCTCTGTCTACGTGGACTCCAGTCCTGTGCAGCCAGTCACACGAAGATTCATTCAACTTGCTGCGACTCACTGGCCACCCTCCAGCCCGTCACCCCACTCACTCAGACCCCGAGCCCTCCCCACACACTCAGGAACACTCATGCACACTCACTCTCAGCCTCCAAGTGTGATTGAGATGGTGTGATAACTACCTCGGGTGACAGGGACTCGGGCCTATGCGCAGGGGAACTCTCAGGGGAGGATATGTTCTAGAGGAGGGAAAAGCATCTTGTTATTCATCTACTCAAGTCAAGAAGCAAAATAAAACAAACAAAAAATAAACGCAAGCATAGATGTTAGCCACAGCTGCGGGGGGGGGGGGGGATATGCATACAGGAAATGTTTAGCTGCAGAACTCATCTCAATGGACGGAACGGCTGGTTAAAATGCTTCCTGGTGTCAATGAAAGCATTCAAGGAAGAATGGGTTATACTGTACCATGCTATAAGTAAACATCAAGCACATTAATCAGGAAAGAGGTGACTCTTACAGTGTTATATATTTCTCTGTATTTTAGTTGAAAGTTCAGCCACCTCAGTGTTTGTTACTGAGGGCACCCTCCCCCTTAGTCTTCCTTAGAGGAACCCAGTTCCTTCACCCCATACCCCTCCTGGTCACATTTCCTTCATTCTTACATGCTCAGACCCACCACAGTCACCTAAGGGGAAGACCTTGGCACGCTGGGGAAAGACAAAGCTAGGAAGATGGGCAGTTCTCGTGTGTGTGTGTGTGTGTGTGTGTGTGTGTGTGTGAACCCAGGGCTATTCTACCTCCGAGGCACACACCCAGTCCAATTTTTTATTCTTTATTTTGAAACAGGGTCACACTAAGTTGTGTGTATGTGGGTCTTACTTAGTAGCTGAGGCTATCTGCGAACTCTGATCCTCCTGTTTCAGCCTCCCAATACTGGGATAATAGCGTGTGCAACCACTCCCGGCTTTTTTTTTTTTTTTTTTTTAATTTTAAGGAAGGGTATCACTAAATCCCACCCCCCCTTTTGTGGTACTGGGGATGGAACCCAGGGGCATTCTACCTCTCAACTAGCCCTAATTTTTCTTCTTTATTTTGAAGCAAGGTCTTACTGAGTTGCAAAGGGCCTAAGTAGTAGTTTAGGCTGTCTGTGAACCGAGATCTTCCTTTCTCAGCCTCCCAAATGCTGGGATCACAAGTGTGTGGCCTCCTGCCCAGTGGGTATCACTGCTGAGGCTGTCCCTGAACCTGCAGTCCTCCTGTCACGGACCCTGGAGTATGGAGATTATATGCGTGCACCACCACAAGGTCAGCCTGTTGCTCTCCCCCTTCTTGTTAACTTACTAGGGATGGAGCCCAGGGGCATTCTACCAAGCTACACCCTCAGCCCTATTTTTTAATCTTTATTTTGAAACAGGGTCTCACTGAGTTGCAAAGGGCCTCAGTAGCTGAGGCTGGCCTCAAAACAGGATCCTCTTGTCTCAGCCTCCCAAATGATGGGATTAAAGCTCATGCCACCACGCCCAGCTTAGCCTGTTCCTCTTGAATGACAGCCAAGGGAAGTGTGACTGATGGAATGCCTAGCTCATTGGCTGGGTTCAGTTCTTGGTATAATCCAAGTGGACCTGAGAACCTCTACCAACATATATTCATTAGCACTTTGGGAACATGGGGGAAAATAATAATAAAAAAAAAGGCCTGTGTGTGTACAGTTGGAATCCCCGTGTTCTACACGCAGTAGGACTTCCACCTGAGGCAGCCACCCCTAGACTGGGCAGTGAGCTCTTGGTGGGTGTACATGAAGGGCAACAAGTAATAAAAGTGACGGCTGCGGTTGTGACTGGGTCCAGGTTCCCAAGGTCATGAGCGCTGGAGAGCTGTGGCCCAGGTGACAGCCGTATGATGGACGGCAGGAGCGATGCGGTTGTTTCACCTGAGCTGGGTTTAGGCTGCGAGTCTTAGTGGGGAGGGTGGGTGGCCAGGGTCTGTGTACACCCCTGCGCGTGTGGGAGGCTCTGAGTGAGGAAGGGAAAGCTGTGTTCAGAGAAAGGAGAGGCGAACGTAGCTGCCCGCTCTCACTAGGTGGCTTCCTTTCCTCCTTCGAGAAGCCTCTTTCCTGGAGACCTGTTTCTTCTCCATGTCCCCTTCCCTCAGCACTGAAAGCTTCTTATCTTCTTCCTGAATGCATTGGCTTCAGTGGTTTTTGTTTCTTTGGAGGGTTCTGGGGAGTTGGGCCCAGGCCCCTTCTTACAAGCTATACCCCCAGCTCTTGTTTGGTTTTGAAACAGGGTCTCATTAAATTGATAAGGCTGCCCTCAAACCTGTGATCCTCCGGTACTAATCCACGTACTGGGATTACTGGTGTGTTAACACCAGCCCAGGCTTGTATTATAGTTTTTGATGGATAAAAGGTTTGTTACCTATCTCTGTACTAAAATACATGAAAAAATGTGACCACTGAAGGTGACAGGGATGAGCCGGGCATGGTGGCACTTGCTTGTAATCCCAGCATTTGGGAGGCTGAGACAGGAAGACCGTGGTTCACAGACAACGTCAGCTACTCAGTGAGGCCCTTTGCAACTCAGTAAGACCCTGTTTAAAATAAAGAATAAAACATAGGGCTAGGGGTGTAGCTCAAGTGTAGAATGCCCCTTGATTGTGCCCCTAATGGTGACAGGAATGGGAGAAGAAGGTAAAGCTGGGAAAGTTGGTGTTTTTTTTTTGTGTGTGTGGTACTGGGTGTTGAACTTAGACACATTCTATCCCTTGGCTATTCCTTATTTTACTTTGAAACAGGGTCTTGCTAAATTGCTTGGGATAGCCTTAAACCTGCAATCTCAGCCTTCTAAGTATTGAGATTATAGGTGTGTACCACCATACCTGGCTAGGAGCCCCCCCTTTTTTTGGTGGTACTGGGGGTGGACCCCAGAGGCTTTCTACCTCAGGGCTATATGCCCAGACCTTTCTTATATTTTATTTGGAAACAGGGTCTCACTAAGTTGCTGAAAGCCTAAGTAGCTGAGGCTGGCTTCGAACCTGTGCGATCCTCCTGTCTCAGCCTCCCAAGCGCGAGGATTACAAGCGTGCGCCGCCACGCCCGGCGGCTAGGAGCCTTTTTGAAAAAGACTTGTTCCACAAGTAAGTTAATATGGTCTAAAGTTAGGTACAGAATTAATATAGGCCTCTGCTTTGAATGTTGCTAGTTCCTCTTTATCAGTAGAGCATTAAAGTCCAGGCATTTAATCCCCACATTCTCATAAAAGCTGAACAGGGAGGGTGGGACTGGCTAGAATATTCAGCTCTATCACGGCATCTGGAGAAGTAAAAGCTGGGGCAGGGCTGAATGTGTTTAGTGGCCAGAACTAATTTTTATGAGAAGGAAGAAATAATTACTAATTAAAGCAACATGCAATAGATGATTAAAAAAACACACACATGGACTCTATTCAAACCTGTCACCAACATGAATACTAAAATGATTGAGAAGTACATAAAAACCAGCTCAGCTATGCATTTCTCCTCATCCGAAGGGTGGATGTGCTAAGTCTCTCTCTCTTATAAATGCATGTTGCTAGCCTCCTGTTCACTTCTCATTCCTAACCCACTGTCACAAGGAAGGAAAGTCACCTGGAAAGTAACCCAAAACACATTCGCCATAAGCCGTTCTCCAACGCGCGCTACGTCTCCGCTCACTGAGGCCACGATGAAGATACCAAGCGACCTGGCAAAGACACTTCCCTCGTTTAAATGAAGACACAAGCCATCGGCAGAGTGGGGACTCTCAGCCTGCTGTGACCCCTGGTGACTACAGGTACTTAGAAGCCTCACCGACCACGGCAGACCGTGAAGACAAAGATCCAGCATGCTTACGACCTAAAGGAAGGGGCTCGGGGCTGCATGCCAAAGAGATGGATGGAGCTGTGGCAGTGCTGTTCCTACGGCACTACGTGCGGGCTGCCAAGATGAGAGGCCACCAGGGAACAGGCCACGCTGACCCTGAGCTGCCCGGCTCTCGTAGAGAGACGGGAAGAGAGTAAACAAAACAAAAACACCCACTAGAAGTGATACTGTTTTTGAAATGAGGAGGTACGAATGATGATTTTCATTAACTAACACTCCCCAAACCAAACACAACTCACCTCAAACTGCAGGGGAGTGTTGCAGCGACTAGCAGCAGTAAGTGGCGCGACTGGCGAGAACACGAGGCCGTATCCATTCCGACACTCCTCTTCTGTGTGGGCCTGGCCAGCCGCGGTCAGTGGGGGGCTCCCTGAGCCAGAACTGGGAGGGGGCGGTGTGACTGGAGACAGAGGCCGAAGTAACTTGGTGACATTCTGCTCCATCAGATAGCGAGACTTCCACTTCTTCAACGGGCTTAACAGGTCTGTGAAGCATAAACTCGGTGAGAGGTCTGAAGCAAAGCCATCACTACCTAACCTACGAGACGCCCAACTCCTCTGTTGCTTTATCTCATTAAACCAAATGCCCACACAAACTCTTTATTAACTACACTGAAAGTAATTCTCAAAGCGCTTTTTCATAGAGATATTAACTTAATCTAGCAATAACTTTATTTCTTTTTTGGGGAGAGGGGTGCTGGGGATTTAAATCCCCCTGCCCCCTCTTTTTTTGGGTGGTATTGGGGGTGAAACCCAGGGGCTTTTTCTACCTGCGGGCTATTTTATGCTTTATTTGGAAATAGGGTCTCACTAAGATGCTGAAAGCCTCACTAAATAGCTGAGGCTGGCGTTGAATCTGTTGATCCTGTCTCAGCCTCTCAAGTAGTGAGACTACAGGTGTGTGCCACCATACCTGGCCAGGGGTATGCTGCCTACAACCTCCTGCCAAGTAAGTGGGATTATAGACACACACCATCTTAACCAAGTATGACTTTTTTTTTTTTTTATAGTTTTCTTTTGCAGTACTGGGGATGAAACCCAGGGGCATTCTACCTCCAAGCTACACCCCCAGCTCTGTTTTTTTATTCTTTATTTTGAAACAGGGTCTCACTGAGTTGCAAAGGGTCTCACTAAGTAGCTGAGGCTGTCTGTGAACCGCGATCCTCCTGTCTCAGTCTCCCGAATGCTGGGATTACAAGTGTGCACCACCACGCCCGGCACCAAGTATGAACTTGAGAATAATTTTTTCTTTGTGGTCGTGGGGATTCTACCTGAGTGACACCCCAGCCCTATTTTATTTTGAAACAGGGTATCACTAATATATCCCACGTTGCTGGTGTGGTGGAGCATGTTTGTAATCTCTGCGCTTGGGAGGCCGAGACAAGAGGATTGTACAGGTTCGAAGGCAGCCTCAGCTGGTTTAAGAGACCCTGTTTCCAAATAAAATATAAAACAGGTCTGGGAGTGCAGCCCGGTGGTAGAAGGCCCGTGGGCTGCAACCCTCCTTTTGTAGCCTCCTGAGCATGAGGATTACAGGGGCGTGCTACAAGAGCTGGTTTGAATCTGGTACCCACCCCCAGCTTTGGTTGATTTTCTTCCAGAGCAAAATAAATTTTATTTTATCATGTCAGGTGTGGTTGCACACACCTGTTGGAGGTCAACTGCAGCAATTTAGCAAGACTTTGTTTCAAAATAAATATAAAAAGGGAACCAGGCATTGTAGTGCATACTCGTAATCCCAGCATTCAGGAGGCTGAGACAGGAGGATCAGTTTGTGGATAGCCTAAACTACTCAGTGAGGAGGCCCTTTGCAGCTCAGTGAGACTCTTGTTTCAAAATAAAAAATAAAAATAGGGCCAGGGGTGTAGCTTGGAGGTAGAATGCCCCTGGGTTCTATTTCTAGTACCACCAGAAGGTGGTGGTGGTGGGGGCTGGGATGGGGTGTAGCAGAGAGAGAATTTCCCTGGGCAAATATCCAGTATGGGTGTGTGTGTGTGATTTCTAACATATTTAAGTTTCCAAAAAAATCTTAAATCTTTGTTATTTTGCTAAATGTAGCCTCTATTTAATTGCTATATCACTAAAGGTACCAGGATGTCAAATCCTTATTACCTTCATTTTTTGTTATATACCTGTAGCCTTTCTAGTAGCTCTTCTTATAACATTCTATTTGAATAGATAAGGTATATATAACCCATTGACCTACGTCCAGTCCCTAGACACGTGTGAAATGATTTTTATAAAAGCTTCTTTGCACACCTTGACTGGCATTCTTTTTTTTTTTTAAGGTACTGGGGATGGAACCTAGGAGCATTCTACCTCTGAGATAAACCCCAGCCCTATTTTTATTTCATTTTGAAACAGGGTCTCACTAAGTTGCGGAGGGCCTCACTAAGTAGCTGAGGCTGATCACAAACTGCAATCCTATCTCAGCCTCCCAAGTAATGGTATTATAAGTGTGTGCCACCAAGCCCAGCTCTGGCATTCTTTTTTCTTATTAACCTGACCCTACTTTTATTTTTTTTTTTGGGCGGGTCTGAGGATGAAACCCAGGGACATTCGACCTCCAAGCGACACCTCCTGCCCTATTTTTTATTCTTTATTTGAAACCGGGTCACACTGAGTTGCAGAGGCTCCCACTAAGTAGCTGAGGCTGTCTGAGAACCGCGATCCTCCGGTCTCAGCCTCCCAAGTGCTGGGATGACAAGCGTGCGCCACCACGCCTGGCTTAACCTGACCCCACTTTCCATACTTAGGTCCACGTAAGCAAATTACTACACTATATATTCTCGTGTGTGTGTGTGTGTGTGTGTGTGTGTGTGTGTGTGTGTGTGTGTGTGTGTCTGTCTGTCTGTCTGTCTGTCTGTCTAATTTGGTATTGGGATTGAACCCAGGACATTCTACCTCTGAGCTACATTCCCAGACCTCTTTTATCTTTCTTTCTTTCTTTCTTTTTTGGTGGTACTGGGGGTGGAACCCAGGGGCTTTTCTACCTCTGGGCTATACTCCCAGATTTATTTTCTATTTTATTTGGGAACAGGGTCTTGCTAAGTTGCTGAGAGCCTCACATATAGCTGAGGTTGGCTTTGAACCTATGTGATCCTCCTGTCTCAGCCTCCCAAGTGCGAGGATCACAAGTGTGTGCCACCAAGCCCGGCTTATTTTTTATTTTGAAATGGTCTCATTAAGTTGCTGAAGTTGGCCTTGAACGTGTCTCAGTCTCCCAAGTACTGAGATTATAGATGTGTGCTACCACACCTAGTTATAATTCAGGTTCCTAATGGCTACAAAGCATTAATATTAAAAAAATTAAGCAACTTATATATAAATATACTCCAATGACAACAAATTTTGCTCCTATATGTTTCTGCATTTATTTCACTAATTTTCTGGACAAAGGCCACAAACAGAGAGCTGGGTCTGGTGGCACATGCTCCCAGTATTTGGGAGACTGAGACAGGAGGATCACAGTGTGGCTGGCCTCAGCCACTTAGGGAGACTTTGTTTCCAAATTAAAAAATAATAATAATAAAAAAAATAGGTCTGCAGGTGTAGTCTGTAGGCAAGAGACCCCTAGGTTCAATACCTAGTACCACAAACCAAAAGAGGCCAGAAGCAGGCTTTTTTTTTTGGTGTTTAAACACAGGGACATCCTACCTATGAGCAACACCCGCAGCCCTATTATTTATCCGTTATTTACAAGCATGTGCCACCATGCCTAGCGATACACGCAGAATTTAAACCAGCACACTGTGTAAGTTATCAGAGTTGTGTGTGTTTGTTTATTGTTCACTGTGGTACTAGGAACTGAACTCAGGGAGTAATTTGGGAAAGCATTCCCATTCATGAACAAGTCATGATCTTTCAGTTATCTAAACCTTGATTTAATGCCCTCTTCAAGGAGATGTGCTACATTTCTACTTAAATAGTTTTCCAATGTTCTCTAGAGTTTGCTAATTACTGTGAGTACAACATGTTTTTCCATTTATTCTCTTTCCCTCTCTCTCTTTGGCAGAACTGAGGATTGAATACAGGGGTGCTGTACATCTGCGCTATATCCCCCCAATTTTTAAGTTTTGAGATAGGGTTTCAATAAGTTGCTATGGCTGGCATCAAGTTTGTGATTCTCTTGTCTCACTCTCCCAAGTGCTGAGATTATATAGACACGCATCACCACACCTGGCTCATTTATGTTATCTCCATGTTATTAGCATAAGAAAATGACTATATATTTATTTTGTATCCAACCACTCTATGGCTCTCTACTAGTTTTTCAGTTAATTTTCCCAGCTTTTTAAGATGATCATAAAACGTATACGGGACAACACATACATACTTTTTATCAGTACTTATTCTTCTTAGTGTTCTGGTAGGTTAGCTCCCTTGGCTAACAATTCTAGAATATGTTAAATAATATCAGCAACAGTGAATAATTTGATAAACACCTCAAGGTTTAACTAGTTTTCACAATTAAAATCATAACAATTTTTTAATTTTTCAAAAATACCTTAAGTATGCTCGTGTGTGTGTGTGTGTGTGTGTGTGTGTATGAGAGAGAGAGAGAGAGAGAGAGAGAGAGAGAGAGAGAGAGAGAGAGAGAGGTGCACAGACACACACACACAGACAGACAGACAGACAGACACTGGGGTTGATACCAGAGGCATTTTATCTCCAAGCTAAACCCCGAACCCAATTTTATTTTTTATTTGGAAACATGGTCTCGCTAAATTGCATGGCACTGCTAAGTTGTTGAGGCTGGCTTTGAACCTGTGATCCTCCTGTCTCAGCCTCCCAAGTACTGGGATTACAAGCATGCGACATCATGCCCAGCTAAGTATGATATTTTAGTATTAAATTCCTAACAGCCGATCTGCTATTACTTTCTTTTTATCATCTGACTTGAAAAACAAATGAATTATATAAGTAAATTCCAACTATTAAACCATCCTTGCCAGGAGCAGTGGTGCACACTTGCAATCCCAGTATTTGGGAGGCTGAAACAGGAGGATTGTGGTTCACGGACAGCCTCAGCTACCCTGTTTCAAAATAAAGAATAAAAAAAATAGGGCTGGGGTGTGGCTCAGAGGCAGAATGTCCCTTGGTTCCATCCTCAGTACCAGGAAGAAAAAAAAAAAAAAAATCCTTATATTACTAGTGTCATCATACGGCACTCTTTTCTCTTTTACAGTACTGATCGTGAACTGCGATGCTCTGGTCTCAGGTTCCCAAATGCTGGGATTACAAGCATGTGCCAGCGCGCCCGGCTTTATTCTTTATTTTAAAACAGGGTCTCACTGAGTTGCAGAGGGCCTCACTAAATTAGCTGAGGCACTCCGTGAACCGCGATCCTCCGGTCTCAGCTTCCTGAATGCTGGGATTATAAGGGTGAGCCACCACGCTTGGCTAATTTTTTATTTTAAAACAGGTCCTTGCTAAATTGCTGAGGCTGGCCATGTACTGGGATTGCAGGAGTGCACTGACCACACCCAGCTCTACCAATTCTTCTTCCTTTCGCCCTCCATTTTTTTCTCCCCTCTTCTCCACTCTTTTGTGTTGCTAGAGTATTCTACCTCCGACCTACACGCACATCCCGATTTTATTTTTTATCTAGAAACTGTCCCCCCACCCAGGTTGGTGAGAGCCTTACTCAGTTGCTAAGGCTGGCTCTGAACTTGTAATCCTTTTGCTTTAGCCTTCCAAGTACTGGGCTTACAAGAGAGAGCCACCATGTCCAGTTCTATCATTGGTGTGTGTGCAAGAGTATTAGGAATTGAACCCAGAGCATTTTACCTCGGAGCTACAACTCCAGCCCTATTTTTTATTCTTTATTTTGAAACAGGGTCTCACTAGGTTGCAGAGCTGGGTTTGGCTGCAACAGCGATCCTCCTGTCTCAGCCTTTCAGGTACTGGGATTACAAGTGTAATCTACCATGCCAGGCTTCCAGCCCTATTTTTGATACCTTATTTCAAAACAGGGCCTAAGTAGCTAAAGTTTGTTTCAAACCTGCAATCCTCCTGTCTTAGCCTTCCAAATACTAAGATTTTAAGTGTGCACCATCACTCCAGCTTTATCTTTTTTTAATTGACTATAATTGCTTCTTTCTATTCTCTATATATTTGCAATTATTAATAAATAATATCCCTCAACATAGAATGGTTTCCACATGTACTTTTGCATAATAGATATCCACCTGTAAGAACTACTAAAGTTGAAGATTATACATTACTAGTAAAAGCTTGCTTAATTGTACTCAACTTTGTAATAATTGCCAACTAGTTAATGAATATAAAGAATGGAGTGTTTCTTGTTCTGTGGCACTCTACCTCTGAGCTATACCCTCAGCCTTTTTTATTTTTATTTCAAAACAGGATCTGTGAGCCTCCTGTCTTAACCTCCCAAGGACTGGGATCTAGGTCACCTTTAAAAGAATAAAATGAACTGGGCGTGGTACTACACGTGGACAGCCTCAGCTACATTTTTATTTTGGTGGTATTGAGGGTGGAACCCAGGGGCTTTCTACCTCCAGGCTATACTCCCAGACCTAATTTTTTTAAAATATTTTATTTGGAAATAGAGTCTCACTAAGTAGCTGAGGCTGGCTTTGAAACTGTACAATCCTCCCATCTCAGCCTCCCAAGCGCAGGGATTACAAGTGTGTGCCACCATGCCTGGCCAGCCTCAGCTACTTTGTGAGGCCCTTTGCAACTCTGTGAGACCCTGAGGGTCTTGATGAGTTGCCGAGGCTGGGATTATAGTCGTACACCACTGTACTGGCTCAAGGAAGTGGTTTCTATGAATATCTGAAAATTATGTCAGCAATATAGTTACATGAATGTGAGCATCTAATTATTTTACCACTGCATAATATTCATAAAACTGACTTAGAGATAACTTTTCCCTTTTTGTTAAAGTTGAGAATTGAATCCAGGGTATTGTAATGGCTAAAAGCACATGCTCTACCACTGAGCTACAACCTCACCCCTCAAAAAAAAAAAAAAAATTTTTTTTTTGGCGGTACTGGGGTTCCTGGAAGCCCTTCTACCTCCGGGCTACACTCCCAGACCTATTTTTACATTTTTATTTGGAAACAGGGTCTCCTAAGCCAGTGTGCGCGGCTGGTTTCGAACCTGCGCGATCCTGTCTCTGCCTCCCAAGCACGGGGTTGACAAACGTGCGCCACCACGCCCGGCTCACCCCTCAAAATTTTTAATTAAGCTGATATTGGTTGGAGAAACTTTGGTAAAAATACTGTACCAAAATAATTTAAGATGATATCCTAAATTAATGTACTAGTGAGTTCAATTAGAACTTCTCCAAGTGCCACGGTGAAAGCCAACAAACCATTTATTTCTCATAGTGACTTGAGTTAAAAACTCACGGGGAGCCAGGTGTGGTGACGCACATTTGTAATCCCAACTTTGGGAGCCGGAGCCCAGAGGATCGTGGTTTGCGGACAGCCCCAGCTACTTAGCGAGGCCCTTCGAAGACTAAAAAATAGTGCTGGTGTGTAGCTCAGAGGTACAATGTCTGGGTTCCATCCCCAGTACCACAAAACCAAAACCAAACCAAACCAAAAACGCATGAGGAGCCGGGTGTGGTGGCACACGCTTGTAACCCCAGGATTCAGGAGGCTGAGACCGGAGGATTGCGGTTCAGCCTCGGCTACTTAGCAAGGCCCTTGCAACTTGGTGAGACCCCGTTTCAAAAATAAAAAGACAGAAAAAAAAAAAAAAAAGGGCTGGGAGTGTAGCTTAGAGGTAGAATGCCCCTGGGTTCCGTCCCCAGTACTGCAAAAACAACCACCACCACCACCACCACCACCACCACCACCACCACCACCACCACCACCACCACCACCACCACCCTCATGAGGACTTTAAGTTGGATTTAAAATAGAATATTCTAAAAAACGCCACACTAACTGTCCAGGGTCTTTTGAAAACAACAAGTTAATGATAACCTCTTATTTACTTTATTCAACCTTGCCCCTCAACCGAGCCCCACACAACTCAACCACTCACAATTTTGCGTCTTTCCTGAACATCTGGGTTCCATTACTTTCTTGCATCCCCCCTTACAAATATGAATATAGATTTCCTAAACTTACTACTTTAAATGTATCTAACCTTTTCATAACCATTTCTGTTGTTATCTGTATACTGTCTAGTTCCTTCTTTGTCGTCCTGGGAAAACTGATCCCTGACTTGAGATCTCTCTCTTCCTCTGTAAAGACAGATGTAAAGTAACTATTTAGAGAACATGCTATTTCTTTTTTATATCAGACTACTAATATTAAAATTTTTTACGTTGACCTCAAAAAATGACCGCTTATTTATTTCAAAAAGGTTTTAGATACGTACCTGCATTGTCTTTGCAGATACTAGAAGAATTACTATTCTCATTACTTTGGTATAGTTGCTGAGTTCTACTTTCTTGGGGTACAGATGTCTGCGTCATCCCTTCCTCCAAGGCTTGTTTTATCCAGCGCTATGGGGAAAAAAAACCCAGAACTATCAATAGCCAGTGAAAACTCCTCAGGACCTATTTGAAGTGCACTAGCCAAGTCATAACGTGTAAACCACGAGAAGCAACCCAACACATTCATTTAGCTCCACAGCAAGTCTTGGATCTCTGCATATCAGAACACTGCCCCATGGCTCTCTTCTACCAGTTGAAACTGAAACGAGATCCCATAAAAAACCCAATGCCAACGAAAATCACTACTGCTCAATTTTTCATACTCCTTATAAAAGGGAAGAGATAGGAAGAATTTTTTTTTTCATACTGTGAGTTGAACCCAGAGGCATTCTACCTCCAAGCTATATCCCCCATCCCATTTTCTTATTTAGAAACAGCAACTTAGGTTGCTGAGAGCCTTGCTAAGTTGCTGAGGCTGGCTTTGAACCTGTGACTCTCCTGTCTCAGCCTCTCAAGTACTTGGATTACAAGTGTGTGCAACCATGCCCTGTTGGAAGAAATCTTAATGTTTATTTAAAAGAGACTCTGGTCTTAGATAATAAAATTAATACATAATTATGTACCTAGAAGGAAGATGAAGACCTCTTATGAGTTGTCTGTCCTGTGATAGTAACATCTGAAGTCATAAAAGATTCAAAGAAATATTTAGGATGAGAATAAATAGCTCTTTACTATCAACTGGTACCAAAAGACTTTTTTAAAAAGTCTACTGTGAAGTAGAATAACCTATGAACTTCTCACACCTACCAAGTAGTTCGGTTACATTATGCACAAATAATGTAAGTTAAAAGAAATGAGCCTCAACAGAAATTAAAAAGGGAAAAGCTAAAAAAAAAAAAAAAAAAAAAAAGACCTCTTTGACCACCTAAATTTTTGGGAGCGGTGAGTATTAAAATCTAAATTGATGAGAAATAAATTTAAGTCAGTAAGCCTGCAAAAATTAGGTATCCCGTGGAAGAGAGAAAATGTCTTACCGGTAATTGTGTTCTCTTAAGATACACAGACTTGGCTGCTCACCATTCTGTGGCTCTCTTGCCCTGACATAAGACAGATCGAACTTTGATAACCATCCATTTTGAAGTAAGACTGTTCCCCAAATAGGAAGAGCAAAGGTGAATCATAATTTTGCACCTTTAGAGAACACGTATTACAGGTAAGTAAATATTTTCTTCACCTAAGAGAATAATTCTAAATGATTTTTCTTCCTCAGAAACTTAGGAAGTAATCCAGGAAAATTTTACCAAGAAAAATCTTATACCATGTGAAACTCACTGTGGTCTGACAAATGAAAACAAAAACCAAAGTGCAATTTTACACACAAATTGTAAACATGAATAAGAGTGCATGAGTATAATAAGAGAAACAAAAAAGATCTCAAGCAGCCTTTGAATTTCACTAATATTCTAGGATATGATCAGGTCCCTGAAAAGGAAGACCTAGAAATAAGTTCCATTACATAGAGAATACTGAGATAAAGATGAACTGTCAGACAGGCATCTTTAGAGCATAGAAGAAACACTGAGATCACCTTGTCCAAGTACTCATTTCACAAATGGAGGGTAATTAGGCCTGGGAGGACGTAATGAACGAAAATCCTTTGTTATAGATACCTTTTGTACAAGTTTTTCTTTTCAAAGCAAATGACAGAACTCATATGTGATCCCCGAGTTTTCCTCCAAGAAAAGTTAATTTTTTAAAATATATCCAGTGTTAAGCAGATGTCCCCACACAAGGATTTACAATCTGGATCTGATAACCATAAAAAGGGAAAATATAACCAGAATAGGGGCATTCTAGAAATAAGGCTGTTGTGGTTGGAGCTAAGGTTTAAACACAGAAAATGTAATCAAACCTATTCTTTCTTGCCCTGCTGTAATTTTTATATTTCAGGAATCATATAAAAAGCAACATTAAAATTCCTTTGTATCTAACAAGTTCCAATTACCATATGAATAAGTTAATTTTAGATACCCCCAAGTTCTACCTAAAATTATTAAAGGCTTAAGAACATTTCTCCCTTCTCTGAAATTATATTAAGTAAAAAAAAGGGTTTTCAGGAGGGTCAAAGATGGATAAAAGCAATATATAAGTGTATCATTATGGACAAAGAGCAATAAAGTAACAAAGGTTTTAGAATCTAAAAGACCCAGGCTGACACTTGGCTATGCCACCAGCAAGTTGCCTTCCTTGGGGCAGATCACCAAATCCTTCTGAGCCACGGCTTCTGAATCTAAACGGTGGCCACTAATCCTGACTCTACAGTGGTGCCAGGAAGTTTAAGAGAGATAAAGCATGTAAAGGAAGCTGGGAATGCAGAGAATTTTCAATGTGTAGCTTTTCAATTACATTTTCAACTTGGGTTTAATGGCACACAGGTTAGTCACTCTTTATTTATTTATTTTTTTACTACTATTATTATTTTTGGGGTCCTGGGAATTAAACCCAGGGGCATTCTACTTCTCAGCTATATTCTCAGACTTTTTTTTTTTTTTTTTTTTTTTTTGCCGTACTGGGGATGGAACCCAGGGGCATTATACCTCTGAGCTACACCCCCAGTCCTTTTTTTTGTGTGTGTGTGTGGTACTGGGGTTCCTGGAAGCCCTTCTACCTCTGGGCTATGCTCCCAGACCTATTTTATACTTTTTTTTTTTTTTTTAAAAAACAGGGTCTCTTAAGCCAGCGTGGCTAGCTTCGAACCTGTGTGATCATCCTGTCTCCACCTCCCAAGCGCGGGGATTACAAGCATGTGCCACTACACCCAGCTTCCCATTTTTTATTCTTTATTTTGAAACAGGGTCTCACTGAGTTGCAAAGGGCCTCACTAAGTAGCTGAGGCTGGCTGTGAACCCGGATCCCCCTGTCTCAGCCTCCCAAATGCTCGGATTACAAGCATGTGTTACCATGCCCAGCAACTTTTTTGTTTTGAAACAGGGCCTTGCTAAGTTGATGAGCCCTCAAACCTGCAATCCTCCTGTCTCAGCTTCCCAAGTACTGGGATGACAGGTGTGTGTCATATAACCATGTTTTTATTACTATTATTATTATTATTTTGCGGGTCTGGGGATAAAACCCAGAGGCATTTGACTCTGAGCTACACCCCCTCCCCTATTTTGTATTCTTTATTTTGAAACGGTCTAAGTTGCAGAGGGCCTCACTAAGTAGCTGAGGCTGTCTGCGAACTGCGATCCTCCGGTCTCAGCCTCCATGTTTCATTATTAGTCCAGTTGGTTTTATAAGAAACTGGGGAGACCAGATGATCCACACATCTAGTAGATGGTTTTATTACTTATTTTATTTTTTTTGTGATACTAGGGATGGAACCATGGGGCCTTCTACCTCTGGGCTATCCTCCCAGATCTATTTTATATTTTGTTTGGAAAGAGGGTCTACTAAGTTGCTGAGAGCCTCATTAGGTGGCCAAGGCTGGCTTTGAACCTGTGCGATCCTCTTATCTCAGCCTCCCAAGCACTGGGAGTACAAGTGTGTGTACCACCCCACCTGGCTAGTAGATGGTTTTATAGAGAGTAGGGAGAGATGACAGAAAGGCTTCTCGGTCATCTGTAGATGTTCCTAATCTAGTCAGGTATAGTGGCCCACACCTATAACCCAAGTACTTGGAAGGCTGAGACAGGACGATCACAGAACTGAGGTCCTCCTCAGCACTTTAGAGACCTTGATTCAAAATGAATGAATGAATGAAAGGGAAGGGCTGGGGTTATAACTTGAAGGCAGAATGCCCCTGGATTCAACCTTCTGTACTTAAAAGTTTGCCCTGGGGTTTAATGTTTACTATCATCACAAAACTACCACCACCACCACCACCACCACCACCACCACCACCACCACCACCACCACCACCACCACCACCACCAAAACCCCTACAGGATGGAAAATGATAAAATGCTGTGAGAACAATGACTCGATTTCATTTAGACACTCCAAGGACATCAATGTTTGACAGATACTCTAATATAGGTACAAATATACAGATATAACTTTAATTTGTCTTAGACCATTTTTACTTATGAGGCCTATCACCTCTAGTTAGATATGAAAACAGTAGGCCTATCAGGAATATATACTGGGTTTTTTCTGTGTGTGTGGTACTGGGTGGAGTCCAGGGGCTTTCTATCTCTGGGCTACACTCCCAGATCTATTTTATATTTTGTTTGGAAACAGGGTCTCATTAGGTTGCTGAGAGCCTCACTAAGTAGGTGAGGCTGGCTTCAAACCTGCGCAATCCTTCTGTCTCAGCCTCCCAAGTACTGGGATTATAAGTGTGCAGCACCATGCCCGGCTCAGATTTAAACATTTTAATAATCCCATTTGAATAAAATAGTCTTGCTCTGATAATTCAGTGTGTATGATATCACCTCTCCCTACAGACTAATCGTGACACACACAAGGTACGTAAGCAGATGTGACTAAGGATGAGGCCTGGTGAATGCATTCACAGCAAACACAAAACCCTGGGCGCAATCCCCAACACTGGCCAGCAAAAGAAAAAAAAAAAAAAGATAAATTCAGATCTGAAAATTTTAAGGATAAGGATAGTCTGATACATTCAAAGTAGATATTATGTTTTTGAGTTAAATAGAAAGATGACCTACAGTCCTAAACCACAATTAGATAAAAAGAGCTCAAAGAAATGAATTTTCTACTGAATTTGAAGTCATAGTCCTAAAGACATGCTTTGGTATCTGCCAGCTGGAAAAGAGAGGAACGAAAGGATTGTAACCTTGCACCACAATTACCAACAAGGCATTTTATATCATATTGGTTGGGACAAAGTTTTTACTACTCATCTGTACTAAATAACCGTCAATTCTTCTTAAAAGACCAAAATAGGAAATTGTACCATCTGGGTAACAGAATGCTTCAGGAGTCAGCATCCTTACACATCTACTACTGTGTGCAGCTAAACACAGAACAAAAGAAAGGTATTTCACACGTATGAAGCAGATGCTTGACTTGCTCTTCCTCCTTTAGTCTATAGGCTAAAGACTCTATCTATCCCCTTCTTACTTTTTCAACCCTTCTCACAAATGGATTTACGATTTTGAACTTTTCCTCTCCTAAGAGACTAGACTCAGCAATGTTAAGCACAGGAGGAGTGCCGGGCCTAGTTTTGCACGCCACACTGAACTTCATCATAATGCTTGTTATGATGGCTAACCACCCAAGATAAACTATTCTTTCTAAATAACTTGGTATAAAAAAGTATCTCCAGAGACCCAACTGTCCTTCATTACTGAGGTAAATTTCCTATTAAAAAGTTTTCTTACCCCAGAGATTTTACTACCATTTAATCTTCAAAGAAAATCGTCACTGTCTTTATTCTGGCACCTAAAAGTTATTCGTGTTATTACATTATCTATACACCCTCTTAGCAAGGATCTTGTGACCAAAGTTCTCTTTATGATTTCCTCTACTTGGGAGTTTCCCCCAAACAAGCCAAGAAGTGGCTTACATGCTTTGGTAGGATGCATAATCAAGACGGTACCGTGTAGTACAAGCTGCTCACTGAGCAGGAGTGCCCCTCCTCTTCACACCCTTCCTGCTGCCCTTCTCCCCTCCACACCCACGGCACTTTGGCTCACCTTTCACTCCCCCCTCCCCCAAGGAATACTTTCTCTTCATTGGGGAAAGAGAAAAACTAAGTTTGGAGGAGTCAGGGAAGACCTGCCTGGAGCTGGAGACTTCATCACATCAAATAATCTACATGCAGCATCCTCGTGTACGTGATGCCAGTGGAGGAGGGCAATGGCAGACACTGAGGAAGGCAGCCTGAATCCAGATCTGAGGATAAGAGAAGACGGTGTTCCAGGGAACAGAACTCTAGCGCCAAGAAAGACCAAACGAAAGTGTGTCCTATACCTCTAGGTATGACATTAGAGGTCTGAGGGAGTGGTCTATCCCTGAGAGACACTTTTGGAAAATATGTAGGGCTTCTGGGAATTAAGGCACTATAGTCCCCAAACAACTGTGAACACTACTGCCACTGGATGCATAAACACTAAGTTAACTAGAAAGAGGAGACAGACGTAGAGAGGCAGAGAAACTCTGTTAGTAGCTTCCATGTTCTCTAGGGATAGATGGTCTAACTTGTTGACATTTCATCAAGGAACAGGAATTGTGCCAATTACAAAAGGATGTTTTCTCTCATCTCTTTCCAGTGATAATAGTGATTGAAATAATTCAAAACACAACTGCATCAATTCTTTCTTGTGCCACAGTGCTCTAGACAACCCGGGGCCCAATCTCAAACGATAATACAAATGGGTATGTTGACCTGTACCACAAGAGCACACACAAAACACATTCCTCCTTATCCAGCCAGAAGCTGCTACCGTGCTCTCAAAGTAACCTCAAAGGCTCTCAGAAGAGACAAGAGCGAATAGTCACAAAGCTGAGTACCAAAATGCAGTGTACATTCCACTTTAATCCCACTGGCTTCGGATGCACCGGTATTCATGTTGAACAATTAACTCATATAATCTCACATGAGCAGTATCTTTCTAAAGCACATGTTAAACACGTCAGTTTTAGGTACCCTAAAACCACACCAACATACACATACCTTCTTGCAGGAGCTGAACGTGCCATCTGGCAGAAGGGGCCTTCGACGCCTCTCAGGCATAAAGGGTGAACCAAAGCGAATGTAGTGTTTGGGGGTGGTGCAAATTAACGGGGAGTGAATGAGACCCGGGAGCATGTTCAGGGTTGTTGCCAGCACGGTCGGGTCCGTGGTGATGCGTAGTGGGCACTCGACAGGGCACTCTTGCTTCTCTGCTTTGTCATTCAACCATTCTGTAACTAGATACTGAGGTAAAATAAGAGACCGTTAGTTACCGCTGCGGACGGAGAAAGCAGAGGCAGCAGCGCAGCTCACAAAGGCCAGTCTCATTTGGAAACTAGGACAGATGCAGCGGCTGCAGCGCGGGTGAGCTGGCATTCACACAGGCTCTCTTCCTTCACTCTTTCCAGGCCCCCTAAGGAGTAATTTCAGCTACCAGTGCTTTAAGCTCTGCCTAAAAGGAAAGGGAGTAGTGTGGCTTCACCTTTCCACACCAAAGCATATTAATCTAGAACTTTCAATTGAGGAAATACTGAGATTAGTTTTTTTTTGGGGTGGGGGGGTTATCAGTCCTCGGTTTGGCTATGACAGCCCTTGTCAGACTAGACTTCTGAAGATGTGATGTACCTTTTTGGTTTTGGGATACTTGGATGCAGCACGGTTGAGATGGGGTCCAGTAATTGACACCACAGTTGGGTCAGACCCTGTCAACTGCCTGTTTTCTCCTGTGCAGTCCACAGCTCCGGCTTCGGCATGAGTTCCCGAGCTGTTATTCCCGCCCTCTTCCAAGGCAGCCTGTGCCAGCTCTGCCTGCTGCGCACTGGCCTGCTTCTGGCGCTTCAGTCTTTGGGCTGAACTAGTCCGGTATCGAGATATTCGGCTTTTCGGTCGGGGCCTCGAAGGCTTTGCTGGAGGTGGTTTGGGAACTGGTTTTTCTGCAGCAACATCCTGAAACAATATCAAGATGAAGTCCTGATCAAATATTCTTTCTATTCAGGTTTTCTATTTAAGTTTGTTTATTTGGTACTGGGGATTGAACCCAGGCATTCTATCTCCGAACTATACCCCTAGGGCTATTCCGTATTTTAAAACAGGGTCTCAAGAGCCGGGCATGGTGGCGCACGCTTGTAATCCTCACG
This sequence comes from Muscardinus avellanarius, assembly GCF_963383645.1. Lineage (NCBI taxonomy): Eukaryota > Metazoa > Chordata > Mammalia > Rodentia > Gliridae > Muscardinus > Muscardinus avellanarius. The sequence goes on from NC_137808.1 coordinate 1,023,669, forward strand.
CTTGTAAGCCTCAGCTACTTAGTGAGATCCTGCTTCCAAAATAAAAAAGGTCTGGGAGTACAGCCCTGAGGTAGAAAGCCTCTGGGTTCCACCCCCCAGTACCACAAAACAACAACAAAACAAAACAAAACACAAACAAACAAAAAAAATGCACCAGGGTCTCATTAAGTAGGCAAGGCTGGCCACAAACATGTGATTCTCCTGTCTCAGCCTCCCAAATACTGGGATTACAAGCATGTGCCACCACACCCAGCTTACGTTAAGCATTCTGAATGCCTACTGTTAAGAAAGGTAAAAGGATTCAGAAATACTCGACTGTATTCGTTAAATATAAGAAATGTATATATAGGCTACAGATATCTGGGTTGTTTCTAGTAAGCATCCATAAAACGAGCTAAGGGTAGCCACCTAACTTTAGGTTTTAGCAGAAAAAACATTTCCGTTATTTCTTTTTTTGCAGTACTGGGGATGGAACCCAGGGGCATGACCTCCAAACTACACCTTTAGCCCTATTTTTTTTTTTTTTTTTTGGTGGTACTGGGGTTCCTGGAAGCCCTTCTACCTCCGGGCTACACTCCCAGACCTATTTTTTATACTTTTTTGTTTGGAAACAGGGTCTCCTAAGCCAGCGCACGCGGCTGGCTTCGAACTTGCGCGATCCTCCTGTCTCCGCCACGCCCGGCAGCCCTATTTTTAATTCTATCTATCTACCTATCTAATCTATCATGGTACCTGGGGATGGAACCCAGAGGCTTTCTGCCTCCAGGGTATACTCCCAGACTTTTATACTTTATTTGGAAAAAGGGTCTCATCAAGTTCCCGAGAGCCTCACTCAGTGGCTAAGGCTGGCTTCAAACCTGTGAGATCTTCCTGTCTCAGCCTTCCAAGCCCTGGGATTACAAGTGTTAGCCACCGCCCCTGGCTTATTCTTTTTTTTTTTTTTGGTGGTACTGGGGTTCCTGGAAGCCCTCCTTCCTCCAGGCTACACTCCCAGACCTATTTTATATTTTTGAAACAGGGTCTCTTACGCCAGCACGGCTGGCTTCGAACCTGCGCGATCCTCCTGTCTCCGCCTCCCAAGCGTGGGGATTACAAGCGTGCGCCACCACGCCCGGCTGGCTTATTCTTAATTTTGAAACAGGATCTCACTGAATTGCAAAGGGCCTCGCTAAGTAGCCGAAGCTGGCTGTGAACCACGATTCTCCCTCCTGTCTTAGCCTCCCAAATGCTGGGAATACAAGCATGAGTCACCACACCCGGCTTCTTTCTGTATTTCTATCCCAGGTCTTAGCTTAAGCCTTAGGTTCGTAGCTAGGGTAGGGGTAGGAAAAATGGGGTTACCCTGAGAATCCTATAAAATGTCAGGTCCATAACTGGGCTATAAAGAAGGGCCAGAAGAGAAAACAAATGACCAGGACCTTACACAGCTAAGCATTCACTCTACCACTATGCCACATCCCCAAAAGCAAATGACGTTCAGGAACTCAGCACCAATAGTGTATCTGGCAGAAACAGTACTAAGTTCCATGGTAGCATGAAGGTCTCTAGTTATCTAAATTCTGATTTACCTGTCTGCCTAAATCCCACAAAATTCATTTGATGTAAATGTTAAATGGCTTTATTTATTGCAATAGTAGGGGCTAAATTTTTTTTTTTTAACCATTCCAAAAGACAGGCAATTGGCATTAGCAATGAAAAGGGTACCTAAGCCCTGAAGTCTTTCTGTCTCTTACCCCAGCTTGGGAAGATCTCCGGGTGTTCACACCAACACTCTGTGGGGTGCTTGGGAGGGAAACATTGGAAGCGGGGTTGATAACTTCAGGTTCGGGGGCTTCAGTTTTTGTTTCTTCTCCAACAGAAGTCTCTGAAGCGGTGGCAGTAATCTCTATGTCAGAGTTACTCTGTTCCAGGGGCAGATCCCGCCGTTTCTTTCTTTTCTCTAAGTTTTCGAAAGCATGCATGATGGCTTCAACCTTCCTATCCTCCCGCGTCTAAAAAGAAACAGCATTAGTAAGAAGGAAGCTTTAACAAGACAGAAGACAAGGAGCAGGAAGCAGTCATCTCAGAAGCATTATTAGTAAAAATTTATGGAAACTCATTTAACTACCAGCAAGACAACAGACACATCTCTGAGAGTACAGATAAAATTCTTCACTTAAGATGTTGGAAACAAGCTGGGCATGACCGTGCACGCTTGTAATCCCAGCATTTGCAAGGCTGAGACAGGAGGATGGCGGTTTGTGGCCAGCCTCAGCTACTTAGGGAAGTCCTTGGTAATGCAGTGAGACCCTGTTTCAAAATAAAGAGTAAAAAACAGGGCTGGGGGGTATAGCTTGGCGGCAGAATGACCCTGGGTTCCATCTGCAATACTGCAAAAAAAAAAAAAAAAAAAAAAAAAAAAAAAAAAAGTTGGAAACAATGCCAGGCATGGTGGTGCACGCTTGTAATACCAGTACTTGGGAGGCTGAGACAGGAGGATCGCACAGGTTCAAAGACAGCCTCAGCTACTGAGTGAGGCTCTCCGTAACTTAGTGAGACCCTATTTCCAAACAAAATATAAAATAGTTCTGGGAGTATAGCCTGGAGGTAGAAAGGCCCGTGGTTCCATCCCCAGTACCACAAAAAGAAAAAGAAAATTAAATAAAAGCCAGGTGTGGTGGCACACGTTTGTAATCCCAGCATTTGGGAGGCTGAGACAAAGAGGATCATTGTTCGTGGACAGTCTCAGCTACTCTGGTTGTTTGTGATTCAGTGAGACCCTGTTTCAAAATAAAGAATTAAAAAACAGGGCCGAGGGTGTAGCTTGAAGGTACCTGGGTTCCATCCCCAGTACGACAAAAATATAAATAAATAAATTAATTAATTAAAATGTTGGGAACAGTCGTAAAAGAAAGCAAGGTCAATCCTAGTTGTTTTATTATTTTTTTTAAGATCAAGCTTTCTAAAAATTTAAACCTGTAAGAAACATAGCCATCAAAACCAATTCTCTTTGTACTTTCAGTATTCAAAACAACCAAAGTAAGTTGTCCTTGAAAACTTCATGAACACAAATAAGAATGGTTTTGGGAAAAGGAGACTGTTAGAAAGAAACCTCTCAAAGCCGCCGTAAGTCCCCCAACAGCTACTGTGTGTATGTGCCTGAACTGAAAAGCAATACAAATTACGATAAAGTCTACTTTATAGAAACAGCCAAGGAATGAGACGCTCTGAAGTGAGAGCAGCAGAGCTCACAGCCTCAGGCAGCAGGAGCCAGCAAGAGCAGGGCTCGCCAGTCAGCACCCACCCTCCGGCCGTGCGCTGGGGCGTCCTGGTCATCTGTGGCCGCTTCTTTTTCTTCTTCCGGTTTTAATTCTGGATTGTCTACTTCCTTTAAGATAGAAGCATCATTAAGTTAAACTCTTAAGCAATGCGCAGTGAAAAAAAGTCAAATTGTTTTATTCTGATAAATTAAAACTTTCCAGATTTTTTTTCCTTTTGTGGTAGTGGGGATGAAACCCAGGGGCATTCTGCCTCCAAGCTACACCCCGAGTCTCATTTTTCATTTTGAAACAGAGTCTCACTAAATTGTGGAGCGCTTCTCTAAGTAACTGAGGTTGGCTGCGAACCTACACATCTCCTGCTTCAGCCTCCCATGTACTGGGATTAGGAGTGTACGCTATCACGCCCAGCCAGATGTCATTTTTTAGTCTGAAACCGGGTCTTGCTAGGTTGCGGAGAGTCTTGCTCCATTGTCAGGACTGTCCTCCCATCTGCAATCCTGTCTCAGCCCCCCATAGGTACTGGGATCACAAGCATGTGCCAGAACACCGGCTTTCAAAATCGAGTTCTAGTGCTGCAAATTATTACTTATGTGAGGCCACACTGTAAACAGATAATCCGTCTTCTCCAGACTGTAACCTGGAAAGTAACTGAAACAATGCCTTGTTTTGTTTTTTATGGAGCTGGGGATCAAACCCAGGGCCTTGAACCTGTGAGTCAAGTGCTCTATCCTGAGCTAGTGGAAGGATATGCTCCATACTGTGAAAGGCGTGAATGAAGACCTGTATCGACCAACCTAACCCGGGGCGTCCTTCTTTTGAGGAGACATGAGCACGCTATCGTCATGTGACCATGGGAGATTACCTCGTGATCACTGGACAAAGTGACTTTTTCTGGAACTTCTTGTGGTTGCTGCTCATGGTTCTCCTCTGGAGCTTCGTTCTGCTGCTCCATCTCCAGCTCTTTCCGCCGCGCTTTCCTACGTCTGGTCTCTGCCCCGACGGTGGGTAGGTTTGGGGGAGGTGGGAGTGGTAGTTCTGTGGCATTGGGATTCCTTTTCTGTATAGGGCAGTTCCGGTTCCCCTTGTGACATGCACAGTCCACTTTATAATTACTGCTCCAAAAGAAGAACCCAAAGTGCCTGTCTCAGTAATCTTGAAAAATCAGGTTTATTACAAACGCATTTATTCTACTGAAACATTAGCATAGTAATTTCCGCTGGCATTATCTCCGAATAAGTTAACCGAGTTAAACTGTGGGTATTTTGTGTCCTTTCTGTATCCCCAACACTGTCGGTGGAAAGCCCCCCACCGCTAAACTTAATCCTCCCAACTGCTTTTCCGCTACTTGGAAGCAGTAGATTGGCACTAGAGGCTGAAACAGCCGGACTTATCTTGTGTCCGTCATCACGTCTCCTCACTCGTACTCCATTCCCTACTGATTATTAATCACCCTTTCTTCATATTCTGGGGCTGAATATGACTTTATCATATAAGCTCTACTGTGCCCAAAACAGCTCTGAATACTTTATCATACAAGCTACCTTTGCCTTTGGTTAAAGGAGAAAACGCATGTACTTTATAGAATCCATTACATAGTCACTACCATCTATGTTTTCAGATACAGCAAGAATACGTGGTTTGAGTAGGGAGGGCGAATCCTTATAAATAGCCGCTCCCTGTAGCCTTATTAAGATGCAACGGAAAACTGTATATATTGACAGGTGGGGTGAATCCTTGTAGTTCTCATTCTGTGCGTTCTGTGCTATGCATAGCTACTGCAGATCCAGGACTGCCATTCTTGCTAAAGAGCATATGCTCCCACCCTACCTTTGTTAAGAGACTTGAGAGCAGTATCATAGAATGTACCAAAATTCTAAAACAGACAGAAGAACTTTTTTTTTCCTTCATAGGCAGAAAAAAATCAAGCAAATAAAAAAATGGCAAGGACGGAAAGTAGACATTAAATTGAGGCAAACAGCTTAATATATAGGCCATTTATGAGGAAAGGCTTTTGAGATCTTACCAGTTACTATACTCATAATCAAATGCAATGGTGACTTCAGCATCCTTGGTGATGGCAGACACAGCATAGATACACAGGTGAATCATTCCATCTGCAATCATGTGGCGCACCTGTACGAGCAAGGCTCATGGTTGGATTTATCACAAAGATGATACATTTTTCATAAAAGAGAAAACAAAGCTTTACCCAAATAATTCATCTTCCCTTAAGAGTTAGAAGAGTCTATTATTAAACTATCATAATCATCATCATCATCATCATCATCATCATCATCATCATCATCATCATCATCATCAAGGGGATGGACCCCAGGGGCATTTGACCTCCGAGCTACACCCCCTGCCCTATTTTTTACTTTATTTTGAAACCGGGTCTCACTGAGTTGCAAAGAGCCTCACTAAGTAGCCGAGGCTGTCTGCGAACCGCGATCCTCCTGTCTCAGCCTCCCGAATGCTGGGATGACAAGCGTGCGCCACCACGCCCGGCTTAAACTCCATTATTTTTACACGAAACTATACAGTATGGGTCTGAAAACTTGGCACTTTTAGAAATAAACCCTGAGATGTTAGAAACCAAGAGTAAAATCATTACAGCTGAAAGCTGTGTCTAGCTACACCAGGGTGAGCTCAAATTCCTCAGCCTATAAGTAAAGCTCTGTGTATTTTCTGGCTGCATTTGATATGGTTGCACTGAGTGAATAAATTGTAGAAATGCCCAGAATCTCTCTTCCAACAGTATTTCCTAAAACCTATGTAAGTAAAATCAAAGAGTTTAGTTGAGCCTAATGCTATCTCCCACCAGATGACCATTTCTTTAATATAACCTCGAAGTCTTCTTATCCAGTACACCTCTTCTTATGAAATGCGAACTTACTTGCATTTTCCCTATGTTTTCTAAAGAAAATCCATCCCTTGCCCCCATCCAAGCAATGTAAAAGCAGCATCGCGCTTGCTTTTCTCCTCCTTCAATGAAGAACCACAACTGCGAGCTACAGACCTTTCCTGGGTGGCTCTCAGACCGCTGCTCCAGTAAGTGTGTCCTTTGGTGATTCCATTCAAGCCAAGTTGCTACAGATATCTTACCTCTGCGTTTGGCGTGCATGATCTTCTGATGAAACGGGCATCATTACCGAAAGTACGGGCATCCACACACATCTCTACACCATTGAATTTTGAGTAGAAGAGCACAAAGGGATATGGTCTAGGGATATAATTAAAATTCCTGTAATTCTCAATACAAATAAGAAAGGGCCACCCCGTAACTCCAAACACGAAGCATATGGTGACAAAAGACACAGCAGTCCTTTCCAATGCCCCCACTGGGAGAACATCACATGCTTGTCTGCTTCTGATTACGGAACAAGCATAAAGCCGGGAATACCGGACATGAAAAGGAGTCACCGCCACTTTATACATTAAGCCATTTGCAGATTTATTCGCACTTCTCTACAAATCACAGACAGGCGTGAACTTATCTGAACTGTCATATTTTCCCAAGAAAAGCCTATCAACCGGGATGATTCTCACAACACTGCTGGTGAGCCAGAACCAGGGCTAGCCCTCTGTGCTCAGCGCATGGCGTCCTTACTTTTTGAAGAAATGCCCATTGACCTCAAATTGCTGTCGTAACATGACTTTCCCGCGGTACTCTATTATAAGAGTGTCCAAAGCCAAGTCTCTTGCAGCCCTTAGGATTTTGCGGTGCTTTTGAACACGAGTGACTCTTCCCAGCTGTAACTGAATAAAAACAAAGCATTAGCATTAAACAAGAGCAAGAGCAGCTTTGCAGACATTGAAATTATTTGATGACTGGTGAAAAGACACCACCATTTCCAGTTTTTATCTGTAGGTGTTGAAATCAGTGAGTGGAATTTTTGCCTTTGATATAAGCTCACTTTTTCTAGGAAACAGGCTCCATCTAGTGAACCTGCCACCCCAGAAAAGGAAAGAAAAACACAAGGAAGATTCTAGTGGCTACATCTCTAATACCAGAATGAGACGAGCTTTCTAAAAATCTTCCCTAATTCCTAGGCGGCATACTTTTCTATCCAAATCCATTTATCTTTAATGAAGAAAGTTTATGTTTATCAATTTATTTATTTATTGTGGTACCGGGGATGGAACCCGGGGCATTCTACCTCAGAGCTACACCTCCAGCCCAATTTTTTATTCTTTATTTCGGAACAGGATCATACTGAGTTGCAAAGGGCCTGAGCTTCCTACATGCTGGGATTACAAGCATGCACCACCACACCCAACTCAGAAATTTATTTTTATTGTGGCACTGAAGATTTAACTCAGGGGCATTCTACCTATAAGCTACACCCCTAGCTCTATTTTATTTTCATCCTTTAATTTGAAACAGTCTCACAAAGTTGCAGAGGGCCTCACAATGTAGCTGAAGATGGCTGTGGACCTATGATTCTCCTGTCTCAGCCTCCCAAGTATTGGGATTACTTGAGTAAGCCACCATACCTAGCTAAGAAATTTAGATGTAAATGTGTATTTTTTTTTTGTGTGTGTGGTACTTGGGCCTGAACTCAGAGGAATTCTACCTTTAAGCTGCATATAGCCCTATTTTATTCTTTATTTTGAAACAGGTGTCACTAAGTTGATGAGCGTCGCACTACTTGCTGAGGCTGTCCTCAAACCTGTGATTCTCCTGTCTCAGCCTCCCAGTACTGGGATTACAGGCGTGTGCCACCACACCTGATTTACTTTAAAACAGGGCCTTGCTAGGCTGCTGAGTCTCACTACTTGCTGAGGATGTCCACAAGTGTATGATCCTTTTGTCTCCAACTCTCAAGTACTGGGATTACAAGCATGTACCACCATGTCCAGCTTAATGATGATAATTTATAAATGCATGCAGTCAGTTTCTAGCTAATATAAACTTTATTTTTCACATTTAGCTTACAAACTTCTTATTATGAGGCCTTGTACATTGGGAAGAAAAAATAATTTTAGCCCATGCCCCTTCCTGGGTTCTGAAATTTTCCACTCCTTAAAGAGCGTCTTTGACTCGTTGGTCCTTACCTGCATTTGGGAACCAATAACCGTGTTATTACAGGCCAATTCGGTCTTGTTGATAGTGTCTAAAACAGAGGGTCTGCCCACAAATTCCCTGTTGGAATGCAGATGCTGCTCCAGGGCGCTTTGCACATCTGCACTGTACTGATTAGCGAAGGCTTCTTCATACTGGTCCGTCCACAGTCGTATCCGGTTCTCCCACCCCTCGGCTGTGTTCTCGTCTAAATTCTGTGCTTCAGAAGGGGAGTTCTGTGGAGACAAAGGCAAGGCGGGTTAGTGGGCGGCCCGCGGATCAATGGCGGGTTAGTGGGCGGCTCGCGGATCAATGTGCACTGGCAGGGACCGGGGACAGGCCGCGTCTACAGAGGATCTGTTTCCACTTGCCATTTGGAGTAATGGAACCGGCTTTTATCAAAGTCTTTTTTTTAAGCTAATGAGCTGTGAAGCCGTGAGCAACTTCTTCAAGTGGGAAAACTCAGTTTCCCCATTTATAAAGTTAGAAATTAATCCAGATCATAGTTCTACCCCACCACTATGATAATTACCTTTAAGTGACAAAGATCAATTTTATTTTCTTTAAAATAATGGCAACAAGTTTATAAGAAAACCTTTGTAAAAAGAAAGTGCAGACATCTCAAAATTTCACGTTGCTTCAATTTTCAAAACTTAATGAATACTCAGCTGTTACTGTGCTAGCCAAAACTATTTGTTTTGTTATCCTCTAGAAGAATGGTTTTGTGACATTTATTACCACCTACAAAAAAAGTTACCACTTTGAAATGCCTTTCTAGCACTGTATTTTAAGCAATTTATATAGTGACATTCTAAATAATCTGAAGAGGTGAGGTGTGAGGACGGGAATGGATAGATAGATTAGGCAAAATGTCTGATATCTGGGCATAGTGGTGCATGCTCCTAATCCCCGTATTCTGGAGGCCGAGACAGGAGAATTGCAGGTTTGAGGCTAGCCTCAGCAACTTAGTGAGACAAGTGTTTCAAAATAAAAAGAGGGTCTGAAGGTATAGTCCTTTTTAAAAACTCCCAGTTAAAATTAGAAAAGAAAACACCAAAAGACAAGTAGTTTCTTATAGTCCTGTAGGATAACCACTGCTCTATGACAGCACTGAGAAGGGACTCTATCTCAGCAACAGCTCCAGAATAGCTCACATGTGCCTGAGCTACAGTGAGAAAACGGAAGCCTGACATGTGTCCTCCTTCATGGCATTTAATATTTGAGGTGCTGACAGAAAACAAACACACCGACTGATGACATCATGCTAGTGATGAACAGAAGGAAAAGTGACCAGCGCTGCCTGAAAATCCACGTCCACACTCAACTTCCCAAGAGAGGCAGAGCAAATTAAATCTACTTTCCATGCATGGTACAGAAAACACTAAAGCCTATTTTAGGTAACAAATAGAAACAAATGTTGTTTTTTCATCGCTTTTGAACACTATTCTTCACTGATTATTATCTACTGTTCTTTCTGCAAGAAACAGGGAAATGTAAAATAAACTGGTAACACCACGATTTTCTACACTTTTCACTAGAGTCCAAAACCTGGGCAATGAACATCTTAGGAACGTCTCAGGCGCACTTCGAGTCAACACACTGAACAGAGCCCTGGACAGAAGTGCAAAGCCTGAGACTGAAGAGTGGGGGTTTGAAGGCGGGGGATTAGAGGTGCCCAAACAAGAGTCCCGGCTTTACACACCCAGCAGCAATTTTTTTTTTTTTTTTTTTTGCGGGTCTGGAGATGGAACCCAGAGGCATTTGACTTCCGAGTTACACCCCAAGCCCTCTTTTTTATTCTTTAATTTGAAACAGGGTCTCACTAAGTTGCAGAGCGCCTCACTATGTAGCTTAGGCTGTCCGCGAACTGCGATTCTCCAGTCTCAGCCTCCCGAATGCTGGGATTGCAAGTGTGCGCCACCACGCCCGGCTCCCAGCAGCAATTTTTCATAGTTAATTTTTACACTTATGACTTGTTAAATTGACTGTATTTAGCAGTCTCTGCCAGTCTTAGCCATTGTTCACTAATCTACTTGGAGCCCTGTCCCATTGCCTTTCAGGGACTGCAGAGCCACTGGAGTGAGTTTGAAGTCCTGGCTCTCAACTGGGGGCAAGATGCCTTATGGAGGCATTTGATAATGTTGGAGACACTTTGTATTATCACAACTCTGTGTGTTCTGCTGTCCCCATTGGGTAGATGCTAGAGATGGTGCTAAATACACAATGGGAGGACAACCCCACTCCAACACAGAGTTACTTGGTCAAAAGAGTCGACAGTGTAGTCAGGTGTGGTGGTGTTTGTACTTCCAGCTCACAGAGGCAGAGACAGAAGGATCAACAGGTTCTCCGATAGCCTCAGCCACTTAGTGAGGCCCCTGCAACTTAACGAGACCTTATTTCAAAATAAAGAATAAAAAATAGGGCTGGGGTGTAGCTTGGAGGTAGAATGTGCCTGGGGGTTCAATCCCCAATAACTAACTAAAACATTCTCTCCCTCCCTCCCTCTCTCCCCCCTCCCTCTCCCTCTGAACACTAGATGAAAGTTGCCAGTAGGAAAGCTCTTGACTTTCAGATTGAAAATCCAAATGATAAAACTCTTCCTCTTACAGTTCCCACCTGGATTTTTTTTCCCCCCCCCAGACTGGGGATGGAATCCAGGGGCATTCTACCTCTAAGCTACACCCTCAGCACTATTATTTTTTCAGATTGAAAATCCAAATGATAAAACTCTTACAGCTCCACCTGAACTCCCCCCGTCTGGGGATGGAATCTAGAGGCATTCTACCTCTGAGCTACACCCTCAGCACTATTTTTTATTCTTTATTTTAAACAGGGTCTCACTGAGTTGCAGAGGGCCTAAGTAGCTGAGGCTGTCCTCGAACCACGATCCTCCTGTCTCAGCCTCCCAAATGTTGAGATTACAAGCATGTACCACCACGCCCGGCTCATTCAGTTGTGTGTGTGTGTGTGTGCACGCGCGCGCGCACCCACACACGGTACTGGTGATGGATTGAATCCAGGGGCATTCTACCTCTGAGCTACACCCTCAGCACTATTTTTTATTCTTTAAACAGGGTCTCACTGAGTTGCAAAGGGCCTAAGTAGCTGAGGCTGTCCACAAACTGCAATCTTTTCAAAGCCTCCCAAGTGCTGAGATTACAAGCGTGCGCCACCACGCCCTGACCCCGCCTGGATCTTTGATGAAGTTCTTACTCGTAATTCTGAGCACAAAATTTATAATTCAATTTAAAATTGTGAAATGATCAAAATAAAGCAACAAACATTTTTTTCCTGTCTGATTCTGAACTGGGGCTATCAACCTACCTCCTGAAACTCCAAGCAAAATATGGCATTTCATGTGTATTTTTCTGGGTAAGCCAGTAGGTAGCTTTCAAAAGGTTTGGAATCTCTGGAGGAAGGTTATAATAACTGACTGATAAAAGAGAAAAAAGCTTTGCAGCTGGGATCAGAGCTTTGTCTGCCCCAAATGTTTTATTTCAGGGCTCTTATTGAGCAAATGAGACAAAAGGGGGCAGTAAAGCAAACATAGCTACTTGCAGGAGATAGGTCTAAGCAAAGAAACAATGGTTAAGCGGTGCTTCAGAACATACCCCAGGACTGATGCTGTGGGGCTCTCTCCAATCTATACAAGGCGAGGCCTCTGAACCTAAGACAAAATGTCACCTGTAATCTTCGATAACATCAGTCATATCAGTGTTCGGTATAAATATAAAGTAACCCTAATAAAGTTCACCCTCTCTTTTTTTTGTGGTACTGGGTATAATCCGGGGGCATTCTACCCCCAAACTATACCCCCCAGCCCTAGCACTATTTTTTATTCTTTATTTTGAAACAGGTTCTCGTTGAGTTGAAAAGGGCCTCACTAAGTAGCTGAGGCTGTCTCAGCCTCCCAGCATGCATGGCTTTCATACTCACTTTCAACATTAATGTTTATGTCATCTGACTGTCAATAGGAAAGATCCTGGTTTGACATCATTTATATATTTGGGGACAGGAGTACTTATAGGATTAAACTAGAACTTAATTCTAACTCAACCCTGATTTGGGGAAGTATGTTGTTCTCCTGTACATGCACAGACAGATGATACTAGACAGTACACTCAAAGCTCTTTTCAGCAAACTGTTTTTTATCAACCAGCATCTAAAAGTCCTTTAGAACACCGAACACAATTTCTCTATTCGCCAACCTCTTTAAAAACCCATGCCTTATTACTCTTGTTAATAACTGAAAAAAGGAGAACACTAGCATCACACAAGCCTTTCCACCAAAAAGACCACGCTGAAGAAAAGCAGTTGGAAGTAAGTCCTCTAAGACCAGCCCCGCCACTCGCACAACTGTCCTGCTAGGCAGAGCCATCCTTCCAACCGGGGCCGAGAGGCCACATGGTGAGAGGGAGCGCCCGAGGCATCCGTCCCCACCACACAGCTCACTTGTGAAGCTCAGCCCAACCGGTGCCAGACGCAGCCGCTTCTTTTCGTTTGGCACAATGTCACCACCCCCACAAAAACGCAGCTAATGAAAAACCAATAGATGGGAGACTAATTACAGAAAGAAAAATAGTTCAGGAAATGGCCAAGAAGGTCTACTTTGAGCAAAGCTCTATGAAAACTGAATGGCAACAATCACGAACTAATGAAAAGCGGACTCCTGAGACTCCCAGACCACCAAGGTGAGAAAAGCAGCTGACCAAAATGCAAGACGACAGTGAAGTAAAACACAGCGTCAAGGAAGACGGCCCCTTACCTTCATCCGCAAGGACTTCCGGGACCCCTCTCGAAATGCCTAGCCCAAAGAGGAAACAAGGAGAACAAAGCAAAACCCGGTACCAACACTGACAGTTGTACCTATCTGAGACTGACTAAGGCACGAAGTAGTATCTATTCTGGCCCCTTTCTCTACATAAGAAATACAATGGAATTCCCCAAACTAATTTCAAGAATAGGGGTTTCTCAAGGCCAATTAACTCTTAGCTAATTCGGAAACTTCCTATCGTGGAACTGGGGAACTAAAAGGGAGAAGCATGCACCAGTTAAATCCTAGTCGCACCCCTGACACCAAGAGAAAAGGTAAAAAAACAAAAAGCAAAAAACAAAACAAAACCCTGTAAATTGCAGATTTACCAGTTTTGAGGAAACAAAGACCAATCCCCTTAACAAGGGGCGGACAAGTCACCTAGGAACACCAAAGCTGCTGATGGGGAAGAAAGAACATGGAACAGAAGGTTTCTCCTGGAGACGTTTAGTTGAGAAAGCAGGAAAAGTGACCATGACGCTGAGGGAGCCTAGACCACTCAAGAGATGTTTCCCGATTTCTGTTGTTGTTGCTTTTTAACCTGCTTTATTTATTTTGAAGCAGGAAAAAACCATCAACCCAATGAAATGTGCTGGGCACGTAGCGGGGACAAGATTTTCAGACTGCTCTGGGGCTGGAAGGTAGAGGTGCTGTAAGGAGAGGGGAAGCCTAGGCTCAAGGCTGCAACGCCTACGGGTTTGTGCCAGGAAGAGCTGGGACTTCATACTGGGATGGGGGTTGGAGTAGAAGACACTTTTGAGCCGTGGCGATGGCGGTGTGGCAGAAGAGAGCTTATCTACATGTACATAACACACATTAGCTCATTTTCGTAAACAGGGCACAAGCAGCCCTTTAAACACCCGGATCAAATTTCTTTAAAGAATTCTGGTGTATTCTTGCTTCAAAACTTGGGCTAGTTCAGAAATACTTCTACTTAAGGGGCTTTTGGCCTTCACACCTTGATTTTCTTCGTCTTTGGTGCTGCGCGACCCTTCTCTGGACTCTTTCTCCGCTTCTTGGGCTTGGTCCTCCTGACGGTTAAGGTGATGCTTGTAGGCGTGTGCTGTGTTGCTGTGTACAGCACAGTGGAAGGAGAAACCTCCTCATCCCAGCTTTCTGTTGCGCTGCTGTCCCCACCTGGAAAAGGGTGATTTCATACTTCAGGTGCTAGAGGCCTTAGGATTGTACCGAAAACAGTTTATTCCTTCAGAAGCGCATGCCACGTCCAGCAAATGATTAGTTCTACCATTTAATATTGGCAAAGTAACATAAATACCCACTTTCCTTACGAAAACAAGATCCTTTCTACGTCGTCGGCATTAAGCGCACACCCTGCCCTAGACTGTATTTCTTTCTTCCCCGGTATTCTAGCCCAAGCTCCCCTGCTTCCATCTCTAACAATGTGAGACTGGGTAATCTCAAGAAAAGGGACTCTCTCTCTTTTTTTCATTTTTGGCACTCACAAGGAGTATCCTGATTGCTGTAAGATTACCATGTTGTTCGCAGATATACTTAATTTACAATTAAAGAGCTATTTAGTGGTCCTGAGAAGATTTCTATGTTTTACCATAAAAAGAGCTGGGGACCACACAAATTCATAAGGAGGATTTTTTTGGGGGGGAGGGTACTAGGGATTAAACCCAGGGGCATTCTACCTTCAAGATACACCTCCCGACCTTTTTTCATTTTTTAATTTTTTGTGGTGCTGGGAATGGAACCCAGGGGCCTTCTACCTCCAGGCTACATTCTCAGACTTATTTTATATATTTTTGGGAAACAGGGTCTCATAAAGTTGCCGAGAGCCTCACTAAGTAGCTGAGGCTGGCTTCGAACCGTCGTGATCCTCCTGTTGCAGCCTCCCGAGCGCTGGGATGACAAGCGTGCGCCACCATGCCCGGCTGACCTTTTTAAATTGTGAAATAGGGTCTTACTAAATCGATGGGGAGTCTCACTGCTTGCTGAGGCTGCCTCGAACCTTCAACCCTATTTCAGCCTCTCAAATACTAGATTAGAAGTATATGCCACCATGAGTGGCTCGTAAGAATTCTTGAGAGAACAGTTAGATCGCATAATATTTGCATGTTGAAACATGGGCTCAACCCGTCTTCCACTCACCTGATATGTTGTCCTGCTTCCGCCGATGAAGTCTAATAACCTTCCCCCTGCTCATTCCCCTAAAGAGGGAAAATAAACTTAAAGTAGTCCTTCCAGTAGCACCAGCACATTACAGCACACATGGGAGCACGTCTCTGCATATGCTGCCCCTCCCTCCCACCTACCAAATGTTTCCAGGACATTAAATTTCATATCAAATGCAATAGCTTTAACATCAATCTCTCATTCCTTGTTGTCAGCAATTCTCACCTAGTGCAGAGAATTCGAGCCAAGGAGCACTAAGGAATCATCTACATTAACAAACACAAGAGAGAATACTTTGAGCTTTTCCCTACTAGTAAGAAACCCTGGCCCCAGCAGCCCCGGCGTGGAATTGCAGAGAACAGGCTCTTACCTGCACTTGTCACAGTTGAGGAGGAAGCCATCTTGAGAAAGACCACAAGGACACCAGGCAGGCGCAGTCTCTCCTTCGGAGTTGGGGCTGTCTCCACAGCGCTCCTCCACAGGCGACGGCAGGCCGTTCAGGTCAGAACGAGGGATGATCGTCTGGACAGGGGGAGAAGCAGGAGGTGTCGGAGGAGGAGGGGCTCCGTAATTATGATCCTGAAAATAAGATTTTTTAAATCAACAGTGTCCAAACACTGGCCCCTCTCTCCCCTAAAGTGTGGTACATATGGAAAGAAAGAAGAAAGTAGTACCCTTCGCTTTTTGGCTTCAACCAGGAAAGTGATAAAACAAAATGCCAAGGTCAACTGGGACATAAAAACAAGAACAATGAGGCAGGCTAGACGTCCGCTGGAGGCAGGGGAGTGCAAAAGGGGCAACTTCGTCATGCTGCATATAAACATTTCGAGAAAGTCACAATGTGTAAGAATGGATTACACTCCAGGAAGATCACTGCCCTGGAGAGAAATGAATGCATACTCACAGCATAAGGCAGTCCTCGACACCCATGCCTCTGAGTGGTCCCATAATTATGAGTGGAATACACGCTCTTCTCATTAACTGCTGGACTAGCCTCCACAGATTCAGGGCTGCACAAAGGCGAAAAGCAACGCATGATAGCATAACACCTAATCTTCCCTCACTAACAGTTCACTTCCCACTCTGACCCATCCTCTTTCCACAACCGCCAGCCACTAGGATGAGAGAAAGACCTCCGTGACACAATCCGATTAACATAACTGAGCCTATATATAACGGCAGGAGTGTTACTGAATGTGGATTTGTGTGCAACATGAAGCCAGTGCAGGCAGATGTCTCCAGGCGGGCACCTGGGATACAAGGCGTCCCTAAGGACAAACACAAACGTACCAGCTGAGCGGGGAGTTTCCCCTACAGAAGCCACTCTGGGCTGGGTTAGACTCAGAACTATTCTTCTTAATTGGCTCTCTTAATACTTCCATGAAACCTCACATGACACTGGCAGTGAGGAGATGATGAAAGTGCCTTCTGCACTGCCCCAGGGACCAGGCCCTCTTCCATTCACTACCAAGACAGGACGCCCTGAAGAAAGTACAGGTAAAAACAACGGCATCTTATATTTATCACACCTCTCATCTTGACGAGCCCCCAAAAACCTTTCACATATAAGAGTAATGATTTCTCATCCACCAATGACATGCAAGCATATCAAGGACACAACTGCTTAACAGCTGCATGGTAACACCATAGAAAATGAAAATAATCAACCTGAACTCAGAGAACGTCTTAGTCCAGTGACAAATAATAGTCGCAGCAGCCAGCACTGTGACTTGCCTAATATTTGCTTTACACGTTAATTTATTCATTTCTGTAACCACTAAACTGGGTAGACACTACCCCGTTTTTATAGGGAGGGAAGATGAGATGGTGAGATTCCACGGCTTCCCCGAGTTTATGCGCGGACAGAGCCAGGATCTAAACCAGCGACGACTCTATGGCCTGTATCCTTTCGACTGTCTTGCTTGGAAACCGGGACTAACATTCTACATTTGGGGAAAATTATTTAAGATCTTTTTATTAACCAAGCTCAGAGAGAAGCTTGCTTTAGGAACTTTTTGCATTTTCAAGGAGTGAAAAACAAACTATTCAAACATGACTTATATATTATAAAAGAATTGAAAATGTACTCAAACTCAGAAATTTAATATAAGCCTCCACCTGATAATAAAAAAGCACAGGTGGCCAAGGATAAAATGCCAACTTTTGGAATAAAGAACTTCAATTTTAATTGTTACCTGGTTAGGTTTTGGGGAATTTTGAGGAGTAATTAAGGTTACAACTATAATACCTGACAGAACTGAAAATGGATTATTTGTAATTTATTATTAATTAGAACAGAAATTCACAAGTTAGAAACTCCAGGGACTAGCATTACTCAGCCTTAAAGATCAACGGGACTTTAAAAGAATCAAATAATGCATACTGTTTGCTTCAAATAACAGACATTTTTTTTTCCTGCTTAAAGGTACAGAATATATGGTGCTCTGCAGGAAAAAAGTCTGCAGCTCAACGTGGCACACTAGCTGAGAAGTGAGGGATAAAAGAAAATTCTGAGATATGTATCCAACTCACCCAGTTTTATGCTCCAAAACTGTGAGAAGGGATCTTATTTAATAACAGCAAAGGTAATTTCTAGATGAAGAAGAACTTTAGACACAGGAAAGTATTCTCTGTTAGTGAAGTGCATGCATTTTATTACTTGACAGTGTCTGCAAATGGGAACTGGGGGGGGGTCATCAAGAATGCACGTCAGTATTCTTGAGAAAAGATGGTCTGAATATGGCTCACTGAGAGACAGTCAGCTGAGTATAGGGGTTTCCTACATGAAACCAAAGGCAGACAAGCATTAATAAAATCAAAGTAGAATTTAGTCTCTATGATGGACAGTTAAAAGAAAGTAATGGATTTATACAGTTAATTTACCGGATACATTATTAGACAAATATTCCAAAGAGTTGTACATATTTTAGAGAGATTTTGTACCATTAACACATGGAGTGAAACATGACAGTTGTTTATTAGAAATGGATTTTTTGGGGGATGGGATAAAGGAAAGCTGCATGAAATAAAAGATGGCCATGGAGCTGGGGCTATGTTGGTTATATCTTACCCATCTCCAAACTGGGTAAATATGAACATGTGCACTTCATGTGCAAGTCTAGGGAATAAAAATAAAATGTATATTGTGGAGGTTAAAAGGCCATCTTATTGCACAATACTTTCTATTCAAGCATAGCATTTAATATATTGCTATGCATGTCAAATCTAAAATTTAACTATCATTTGATGAGGAAACTTGACAATTTCTGTATTGGTTACTGAATGCTTACATACAGAGTTAGGTGCTGACTGGCAATTATAAAACTGCCTAGAATATTCTCTGACAGACATTAGTTCTTAACTGTGTTTTAAAATACGGATTAAAGTTTGGGGTAATAGGATTTCATCTCTTTATTAGACAATCACTTTATGCCAAAACAACTACAGCCTTTTTTACCTCCCTCTGATTGAACTACTGTGACAGTTGGGCATAAATGCTCAGAAATCATCCCCACAAGAGACATGCTTCCATTAATGGTGTTCTAAGTACAAGGAGCCGGCCGCTATAATGCCAACTCTTGGAAAGGGAAATTCTGTTAGGAAAGAGTTGGAAATTCAGGAAAACGCTTGCTTTTTGGGTTACATCTACAAGTTTTCTTGCAAATACACTAAAAAAAAAAAAAAAAAAAAAAAAAGCATATTCCCGCCATCACATTTAAAATCCCATGAGGCGAGGTCTAGGCCGTTTACTTGCTTTAACGCCAGGTTTAATCTTAGAGTGCTTAAGACAGTGGAACAGGTGTGATAAAGCACTGACATAGATCATTATAATTGAACAGAACAGCACATATGCTAATCATCGACATTCTTCCCCTTTGTAGAACTAAGGAACAAGTAACTGTGAAGTCAGCTGTGACCACAGTATCAGAAATCTGTCTCGAGATTCTGGGATGAAAATGTTCAGAAAGTCCTCAGGTATGTGACACGGCAGTCAACTCTGTAGGCCAGAAGCACTTTCATGTCTGCAGTCGCTCCTGGACTCCCCAGCAACATTTACTGGGGAAAATACCAGTTGTGCGAACACTCAGGGTCTTTTTATTATCTAACCCCAAACTTACTGCTTTAAACTCTTTGTTGCATTTTCTCACAAATGTTAATGCTGCTTCTGCCACTATTTCAGCTTTTATATTGTTGCAGGCTAGTTGCCAGCTTTATAAAAATCTACCAATACTGCACATCTGGGCCATCTACTCATGTAGGAAGATTTTTAAGTACTTTATTTGGGGCAAGTTATACAAATGGAAATCTCCACCAATGGAATAACTAAATCTCTTTGGCATGCAAAAAATGGAGAGAGAGAGAGAAAGAGAGAGAGAGAGAGAGGGAGGGAGGGAGGAGAGGAGAGAGGGGGAGACAGATAGACACGGAGAGAACAAGAAAAAAAGCTTTAAAGAAACACAACCCGTCCTTTCCCATCCCCCACCCTCCTTCATCCTTTTGAATGGAAACAAGCTTAAAAGCTGCTTTCAATTCGACTACCCAGAATATTAGATACTACTTCTCAGGGTAGCTTTAAGGAACTCAGTAAACTAGCAATATGTGGCTTTGTGAAGAAACACACATGCTTTTTAAATAATATCCTCAGTTTTAAGGAAAAACCAACAACCCGCTATTAATAAGGGATGCCGTTCCACCCAGAATTCTGGTACAACTGCTTTGCTTTGCCGAAGGGGTAGAATCCCCAGGGACTGTGAAAATGGCAAGAGAAACAGGGGAATTAGAGCAACACCCACCTCACTCAAGAAGTGGCTGTGGGATCAAGAGTCTGAACTGGACCTGAACATATTCAAAACACCAGGATTTTTCCAGCCCAGACCCTAATCCCTGGTACTGCCTGGAATAGACTTGGCTTCTGGGGGTGTGCTGCCCCCTAGGCCCCTTGGGTCTCTTTCGCTGGACTTTCACATCCTGGTGTAGTGCCACTTCGTCTTGAGAGGTAGGGGGCTTCCACTTCCTTTCTGTAAGCAAGGAAGATTGGGTACAAGGGAGGTAAAAGGACAAGAGGGGAAGCTGTGAGCAGGGGGAATCTTGGACAACTTAAAAGAGAAGGGATACAAAGGCTAAAAATTTTAAACTGAATAATATATAAAGTTGTATAATGAAGGCCTACCTTCATTGTCATTTGGCATTTAAATTCTTCAAGAACTGAGTCTATTTTAGGGGTTGGGCTTTTCGACAAACTCTGAATTCCTAAAGCTGCTCTTAGCTGAAAAAAAAGTTGGTACCACTGATTTTGAAGGTCCTCTTTCTAGGCAATGAATATTATTAAAAAAAAAAAGAAACAGATATTGCTGTCCATATTTTCTACCCCAATTGCGTGGTGGTCTAAGCATCCTGCCCATATCAAGTTTCAGCCCCTTTATTCTAGATCCATGGGAAGTACTTAGGAAGAGGCCTTCAGAGAAAATCAGGTGGAAAGAACACCTCCTTATCTCCCTCCATCAGAATGATAATTAGCTCTATAGAAGCAGGTTGGACACCTACTTTAAATCTGCCCCACCCACCAAAAGAAAGGAAAATGTAATCAGTACTTTGCAATTTTGATTCAGTTAATTATTTGCCCAGAAATACCTCCCTAAAAGTTCCATTCCTCCCCTTCTCATTCCTTTTTCCTCCAGCTTCTAGGGGAGAAGAGGGCAAGGTCTAGTTGTCATTTATAGTGGGATTAGAGGTTGGTTAAGAAAATACTACGTATCTCTTATTAACTACCCGTAAGAGACTGTCTCCACACAAGGTGGTAATGTACCTACTATCTAGGAAGTAGCACTTACTCGGATCCAGCAGCCATATCTGAGTAGGATGTATCTGGTGTGGTGACTCCCAGAGGGATTGCAATGCTCATGACGTCCAGCACGGCAGAGTGGGAATCACGGGATCCAATTAATGGAGACTGACCACTCTGAGAGTGGGGGTGAGCTGCAGAGCCTCATCCAACATGTTGTGGACATGAGGAGTCCTGCCACGGGGAGAAATAGCTAGTCACCACATAGTTCTTGAAATTTATCCTAAGTGTGACTAAGTATGCTTCTAAAGGATAATCACAATCCCATGTTTTGCTATGTACTGGACTTCATTAACGTTCCACAAAATAAGGTGCCTAAAAATTGTGCTTAATTTCTATCTTAATTTTCTTTTCAGTCTAAAGGAAAGCAATAGTCGGTCCAGCTTGTTAATAAGCACATTTCCCCCACTACAACTGCCTATTATATAAAACCTAGCAGTCTACAGCCTACTAAAATGGTTATTTGAAATACGCTAGATGAAATTAATTTTTGGTTTATGTGGTGGGATTAAAGCTAGAGGTGTTCTACCCAAGCTACACCCCCGGCCCTATTTTATTTTGAAACAGGGTCTCACTAAGTTTTGCTAAGGCCGCCCTGTCTAAGCCTCCCAAGTACTAGGATCACAAGTGTGCACCACCATGTCTGGCTCTAAATAAAATTTCCAGTCTTCATTTAAACTTTCTTTCAAGGCCACAAGTAAGTAGTTTTTCCAGAGGTCAGTATTTTGAGACTCAATAATCTGACAGAAAAGATCAACTTTTTATGTTTAATTGAGGAGAACGACATTCTTGTTGCCTTCTTCTGTCAGAGAGTACTTTCTTCCTTCTAAACCATTTTATTCTAACTATATTTTGGGGGAAAGATGCAAGTATCTTAAGAACTGTATTTGGAAGGTAACTTATACTGCTGGATATGAATAAAAACATAAACCACGGGGAGGCACTGCATGTGTGGGAGCAGAGGATATATGGGAATCTCTACCTTCTGCTCAATTTCACTGTGAACTTAAAACTGTTCTAAAAAAGTGTGTGTCTCCCTATATATAGAAGACAATATAAAAAAATGAAACCACAAAGAATACAGTGCCATGATAAAGACTAGAGGATTTGTATGGAACAGTGATGCGGACTGGGGGACCGTAACGCAGTGGGATCTGAGGAGAGAGACTCAGACTACCAAAGAGCAAGAAAGCAACAGCAGACAGACGTTTGGAGGTATGGCACAAACGGAAAAGGCAGTTTGTACAATTTCTACATTAAAGGCTTTATATGTATGAAACCATTAAAAGGATGGAACGAGATGCAGTTTATCGGAGGGAAGTCAAGTCAATGTGAATGTAGAAGACCCAGGTTAACAAAGAGTTTGGCAGTCATCACTGATATACTGATTCATGATAAAAAAAAAAAGGTAGAAAAGTCAATTATTAACACCCCCCAAAATTAAATGAAATTAAAAGTAATACTGACTGAATCAACCCTACAGTTAACGTGTGTGTGTGTGTGTGTGTGTGTGTGTGTGTGTGTGTGTAACTGGGGACTGAATCCAGGGGCATATTACTTCTGAGCTACACCTCCAGCCTTGTTTTATCTTTATTTTGAATCAGGGACTCAACTAGGTTGAAGAGAGTCTCATTATTTGTGGAGACTGTCCTCAAACCCGTGATCTCTCGTCTCAGCTTCCCTAGTACTGGGATTACAGATGTATGCCACTATGCCCGGCAACACAGATTTTTAAGCAGTAGTTCATCTAAAATGTCTGAATTTTATTTTGATAGATAAAACTGATTAATATGGATAACAAAACTAATTGTGTACGGTAAATAAGGCAAAGACTTTTTTTTTTTTTTTGGTGGTACTGGGGTTCCTGGAGCCCTTCTACCTCCGGGCTACACTCCCAGACCTATTTTATAGGTTTTATTTCTAAACAGGGTCTCCTAAGCCGCACCTGCGCGATCCTCCTGTCTCCGCCTCCCAAGCGCAGGGATGACAAGCGTGCGCCACCACGCCCGGCTAAGGCAAAGATTTTTAAAAAGACATTATGATACTACTTTTGAGCCATGAGTTTTAGAATGCTAGAATAGCTATAAAGTACATTGTCCCTGGTGCCTAGGCTTTGGCCCAGAACTCTCCAAATGTGGCGATACACCTGCTCCTATCCAACTGGAGGCGATGCACTATTAACTGAGGATTAAAATACGAAGATCGATTTTTCCTATATATGGCTTCCTTAAGAGTTTATAAATGAGAAGTTACAGGTTCATCTGACTTCCAGCCCATCTTATGATAAATGTTTCCTTTTTCTAGCAATATATTCAAACAGATTTTGGTAGTACAGCTTCCAAGCCATTGGGAAACTGAAATTAAAATCTGTGAATGCTAAAACAGAGATCACTAAGCCGGGCGCAGTAGTGCACACTTGTCATTCGAGCACTTGAGAGGCTGAGACAGGAGGACTGCAGGTTCCCGGCCAGCCCCGGCTACTTAGTGAGGCCCTCTGCAACTCAGTGAGGCTGTTTCAAAATAAAGAAGAAAAAAATAGGGCTGGGGATGTAGCTCGGAGGTAGAATGTCCTTGGGTTCCATACACAGAATTTGGGGGGGAGGGGATCACTATCAAATAAGCTCCAAGGGTGAGTTAATTATTGAGGTCTGTTGGTTACAACTCTAATTTGGATTAAAAAATAGTTCAGAATTTGCCTAACCACCTAAAACAAAGTCAGTTATGATCCTTTTCCTTGACCAGTGAAAGGAATGTGAATTATGTATTTAAAAAAAAAAAATCACTGAACACCATCAGAACCCTGTTACGGCCATTACTGTTATATATCCATAAAAAATGTAGGACAATTTATAAACTTAAGCTCATAATTTGACATTTTTTCCCTGACATTTTAAAAAAGATATTCTAAAAAGAAAAGATATAAAAGTGACTTCAGCTAATATTTCCCATAGGAATTAGCGAATGATTTCTATATTCCCTAGGAAAATTGCAACACAGCTATTTTGGATAGTAGGTAGTTAAGGAAAGTAGTTGACTGAATTTCATTAATGAACGCTTCCATTTTCCTTTTGCCTAGTTCTCAATGGCTCTTCTGATAAAGGCAACAGGCTTTCTTTTTTTATGCTACTTGGGATTGAATCCATGGACATTCACCTTTGGAGCCACATTCCCAGCCCTAATTTTCTTTTATTTTGAAACAGGATCTTGCTGCTGGCTTGAACCGGGATCCTCCTGTCTCAGCCTCAGGTGCAGGGACTATATGGGCATGCACTACAGCACTCGGTCATAATAGAAGGTTTCTTAATAAAAATTCTGAAAGCACCACCAATTTCTCATATATAAGCCTGAGAATGCTTCCTTCTCTAAGTAACATTTGTGTGAAATACTTACTAAAATGTTAAGAATCTGTAACATAATCTATATGTGACAATACTCTAGAGTTTATATACATGAAGACAACAGACTCCTACTGTAGGTCATCAAGCTCAGTAGTCACTGCAGCCATTAACTTGATCACAGTTTAAAGATGCGTCCCAGACAGAGTGGTAAGAATTAAGAGACAGAGAACTAACTGTCTCTAGGTGGAATCATTTCAAGATACACTTTTTTTTTTCTCTCTTACTACTAAAACATAAATTCTATGGGGATATCTGTGTTTTACATTTTGCTGTTTTTCCAAAGCCCCAATCCTTGCCTGACATATAAAGAGGGTCCAAAAAATATTTGCTGAACAAAATTGTGACCACCATTACTGTCACGTGATTTCAGCATTCAATAAGATCCCCCAAATAAAACAAACAACTTGGGTCAGTCACCTTTATATAGACCTCTGAATATGAAGTCCCCCCAAATTATCTGCCAGTAGCTCTGAAGACCTAGAAAAAGTTGAGACACAAATTAGTATAGGAATAAATGCACAGAATGGAATTACACACACGTTTTTTCATTTCTGTATACTATATTGTCTTACTACCATATATATATTTATTTTTTAGTGGGACTGGGGGTGGAACCCAGGGGCTTTCTACCTCCGGGCTATACTCCCAGACCTATTTTATACTTTATTTAGAAACTGGGTCTCACTAAGTTGCTGAGAGCCTCACTCAATAGCTGAGGCTGGCTTCGAACCTGTGCGATCCTCCTGTCTCTGCTTTCCAAGCGCTGGGATTACAAGCGTGCGCCACCACGCCTGCCCACCCAATCTATATTTTTATAACCCATTTTCCTGTAAAACCAGAAACTAAATAAAGGGCAGGGAAGAAAAGCATCTTTATTTAAGAAGGAGTTATGTCATTGGCTAATCCTTTTCTTTCCTTCCAATTAGAATCCTCTCCTGTTCTCTTTTCCTTCCTCTGACTTCTCTTTAGGTTCTTCTTCAGCGAACCATTCCAAACTCTGAAGCTTTTCTTTAATCAAATATCAAATTTACTCTCCAGGTAAACAAAGGCCCACAGACAGCTGTAACTTGTGTGTTTGTGTGTGTAGGGGATTGATTGAACCCGGTGACATTCTTACCTCTGAGCCTTACCCCCAGCTAAACTTTATTTTTTACTTTGGAAACAGGGTCTGGCTAAATTGTCCAGGTTGGCCTCCATCCTGTGGTCTTTCTGTCTTAGCTTCCCAAGCACTGGGATTAGAGGCATGCACATGACATCTGCCACCAGGTTTGATGTTTAAGTCTACATTCCTGCTCTCTTTCTTCTTCATCTTCTTCTTTTTGGTGGTACTAGGGGAAAGAACCCAGGGGCCTTTCTACCTCTGAGCTACAGCCCCAGGCCTATTTTTATTCTGTATTTGCAAACAGTCTCACTGAGTTGCGGAGGGCCTCACTAAGTGGCTGAGGCTGTCCTTGAACCGCGAACCTCCTGCCTCAGCCTCCCGATGCTGGGATGACACGCGTGCGCCACTTTGCTTGGCTTAAATTATTCCTCTCTTCTTCTTCATTCCATCCAATCTATTTCATGGAAAAGAGCGACGAAACGGGCTATTTGTGGCCACCTCCATAATGAACACATGAATGAAAGCCGGGCGGGGTGGCGCTCGCTTGTGACCCCAGCATTCGGGAGGCTGAGACAGGAGGATTGCGATTTGCGGACAGCCTCGGCTACTCAGTGAGGCCCTCTGCAACTCAGTGAGACCCTTTTCAAAATAAAGAATAAAACAAAAAGGGCTGGGATGTCGCTCAGAGGTGGAATGCCCCTGGGTTCCATCCTCAGTACTGCAAAAAGGAAAAGAAAAAAAAAAAAAGAAAGAAAGATGAAAAAATGGAGCTTGAATGCATTTCTTACTTCCAAAATGAAATTAAAAGAATACATGACCCAGTTTTTTCCTTTTTTTTTTTTGGGGGGGGGGATGATCAGTACTCCTTCTATTTTCAGTGTTTTCTCCAAAAACGTCAAGTTTACTATCAGCCAGAATGAGTTGATAATACTTGAAAGGTAGCCGGGCGTGGTGGCGCACGCTTGTCATCCCCGCGCTTGGGAGGCGGAGACAGGAGGATGGCGCAGGCTCGAAGCCAGCCTCAGCTGCTTAGTGAGACCCTGTTTCCGAATAAAGTATAAAATGGGTCTGGGAGTGTAGCCCGGAGGTAGAAAGCCTCTGGGTTCCACCTCCAGGACCACCAAAACCAAAAAACAAACAAACAAACAAAAAAACCAACTTGAAAGGTTACTTTATCATAAAGTCAACTGTTCATGAGATTCCACTATGAAGCACTAGAAGACATTTACGTTGATGTTTTATAAATTTCTGAATTTTTAAAAAACCGGAAAACAAACTATCCTTTAAAAAATCTTAAAGAAGCAGGGCGTGGTGGCGCACACTTGTAATCCCGCACTTGGGAGGCTGAGACAGGAGGATGGCGCAGGCTCCAAGCCAGCCTCGGCTACTTAGTGAGGCTCTCAGCAACTCAGTGACACCCTGTTTCCAAATAAAGTATAAAATGGGTCTGGGAGTGTAGCCTGGAAGTAGAAAGCCTCTGGTTTCCACCCTCAGTACCACAAAACAAAAACAAAACAAAAAACAAAAAAACCTTAAAGAGCATACTCAGAATTATTATAAAGACAATTAAGTATGAAGGTAAAAGAAATAAACTAAACCTAAGAAAGACTCCTTTAGCAACAACAAATAAGAGAAAAGAAAGAAGGAAGAAATTAAGTATGAAAGTATACTTAAGAGGAAATGAACGCACAATTTCAAATTGAAATTGAAAGAATTTCAATTTTTATCAAGTAATAAACCACGAGAAACCACAGGAATACTACAAGTTCTGGATTTCATAAGCAGAACTGAATACTCTTTTGTGCAGTCTTTAGGGGGAAAAGTATACTAAGTAGAACATGCCAGAAATGGCTGATAATTACCCTGCCTTTTTAACTGTGTTCAGAAACGGCCAGTAATCTATCGGTCATTCTGAGTTTCTTCTCTATATGATTTGCTGAAAGCTCAAGACCCATATGATCTGTCTGGTCACTCTAAAAGGCATAAAGTGTCCTAAGAAAAATTCCAACTGAGATTTCAGAAGAAGAAGTTGCATCAGACAGGTGAACCGGAAGCAGCCGGGAGACAAGAGTCCAGTGAACAGCCAATCCAGTGAAAGAAATTTAGAACAAGCCGGCTTCAGTAATCCCGCGGAGAGGACTGGCAGGAAGGGGAGCGCCGCCTCAGAGAGGACAGGCCTCGAATGTCTCAGACAGTCTTTGTACTGAGGCTGTGGACCTTGGCCACCCTCCCAGAAATGACGCAATCCCGATGAACAAGATCGCTGCCAGAGAAACGACCGCGGACTGCCCATGCAGACGGACTGCCCATGCAGACGGCGGTGCAGCCAGCAGAGGCTCTCGCCACAAACCACCAAACGCCAATCTCTTCATTTCTGTCTCAGACAAAACAGAAGCGAACATGTATGCACCTCCGTAGAACAGGCCGCTTCGCCAGTGCCCTCTTCCTCGGAGCTCCTCTGTCTTCGCAATACCTATCTTTCAGTAGGGCATCTTAAGCAGAACAACGAAGGCGTTTTTTACTTTTATGACTATCTTTCTGTCAATGTATTAACAGTAAGGTCTTTGAAAGTTTTCACTTATTTCCTTCACTCTTTAGGAAACCCCTTTAGAAGGTAGTGGCTTTTTTCAAGTATGAAAACTGTCTTGAAACCCAACACTCAATTATGAGATTTTAAAGACAAATGTACACAATAATCCAGGGCTGGAGAGATTGTATTTTATAATTGTGAAATTATATCAAACCTGTCAGTTTAACACTGGAATCAGAGGAAGAAGACAAGTTTCCTTGCTACTTAAAAAGCAGACTGCAACATCAATTTACACTGTTATTGAAAATGTCTACTTTCTGATGGGCAATGTTACAACGTTACTTCAGATTTTCCTTTCACACTTTACTGAGAATCAAACTTAAGAATATTCTCAATTTAAAAGTCCTCTTTGGCTGGGGTGCTAGGTCTGGGAGTGTAGCCCAGAGGTAGAAGGATTTCCAGGAACCCCAGTACCACCACAAACAAACAAACGAATAAATAAAAATAAAAAAATAAAAAAGTAAAAGTCCTCTCTAGGGTAGACAACTAGCGTTTGTAAGGCCCTGGGTTCAATCCCCAGCACAATTACTTAGTATATATTTCTCAAAAATCCTCCTTAGGGCCAGGTGGGTGTGGTGGCCCATGATTGTAATGGCAGCATTTGGGAGGCTGAGAGGCTGAGAAAGGGTTTGCAGACAGCTCCAGCTACTTATGCCCTTTGCAACTCAGTAGACCCGATTTCAAAATAACAAATAAAAAATAGGGCTAGGGGTGCAACTTGGAAGTAGAATGCCCCAGTACCTAAAAATAAAATAAAATAAAATAAAATAAAATAAAATAAAATAAAATAGGGTTGGGAGGTGGAATGGCCCTAGCTTCCATCCCCAGTACAGCAAAAATGAAGAAAAAAAAAAAAAAAAGAAAAAAGAAAAGAAAGCCTCCTTAGGAGCCAGGAGAGGTGGTGCATGCTAGCATGGTAGTAATGGCAGCATTTGGGAGGCTCATGACCTCAGCTAAGTAGTGGGGCCCTTTACGACTCAGTGAGACTCTGTTTCAAAATAAAGAATAGAAAATAGGCCTAGGGGTATAACTTGGAGGTAGAACTGCCCCTGGGTTTCATCCACAGAACTGCAAAAAATAAAAAATAAAAAAAAGGGGGTGGTGGTGGCTGGGGGTGTAGCTCAAAGGTAGAGCGCCTCTAGGTTCTATCAGGACCACCAAAAGCAAAACAAAACAAACAAAACAAAACAAATCCTCCTTAGGGCCCACATTTCTAGTCCTGTTTTTTTTTTTCCCTCCTTCTTCCAGTTTTGGTATCAGGTTTTCCACATAATACTGTTAAAAAGATGCAAGGTATGTTCTCTTATTTTTAAAAGATTCTGCAAATAGTAAATCACAGTTCACTAAACAACTGAGAAATTTTTTAAAGCAACAGCCTTTAAACTGAGATTGAGTAAAAATACAAACATCTAAGATATTTCCTGTAATCAATATATTTAGTCCAATGAACTATCCCTATATTTGGGACTATTAACCAATGAAAATTAACTAATATATAGAATAGCTCTAAAGTACTGAAAGTGTGGAATAAGTCAATAAATTAGGAGGTTCAGCTTGTTAAGAAAAAAATATTTCATAAAAAATTTCAACAGAGGTAAAAAAGAAAACAGCCATTAATTTTAAGATTTATTTTCTGAACTCAATTATTCAAAACTTTGTTATACATGTAAAGTTGAAGTTTTTCTTAAATTCTCCTGTATTTTTTCAGTTTTTTTGAATGCTTTTGCAAAAATAGTAAAAAGAGGAAGCAGAGAAAGAATATTAGAAAGGTCTTTCTGAATGGCAATTTTACCTTTAGCCTAATTTTTTAATCAAAGCAACTCAAAACACCAGCATGACTGCGTTTTACCTATGTGGCCACTGGAGCCGGGTCACGTGCTGGCCTTCCATCTCCACCCAAACTCAAATACCCCGAGGAAAGACACTGCAGCTCTTCCACAAGACACAGCTTTCGTGTTGGAAGGAGTATGCCATGAAAAAATACTACGTCGCGAGGGAGAAAAGCTGAATTTTAGCCCACGGCTTCATTAGTTTGGTGACTGAGAAGAACCACCGTGCACAGATGCACTGAGCTTCCTCAAAGTCAATTCTTCCTGCTTCAAGTTCCTGTGACTGTGGCACTGCCCCAGTGGCTCGGCGATTTATGTAACGTCTTCAGTCTCCTCATCCGCACAACACAAAGAACCGCCGCAGCGCTGGCTCAGCCGCACCGACTAGCATTTGGAGCAAACAGAATCGCAACGCCTCGTCTCTTTTTAGCAGGAGGAAGAGGAGCTGCTAACAACCTGAGCGTGGCTACAAACTATTTCCACTCTCCTCCAACGGCACGTGTTTTAACTTTGCTAGAGCAGATAATGTGGGAAGAGCAAATGCAGGCAACATGAAAAATATGAAAGAAGGAATATAACATGAAAGAAACAAAAAATTACTCAAGAGTGTTCAGAGGCCCAGGAGGAAGTTCACACAACTAATATTAAGCAGGCTTCTATCTGACGCAGTGTGCGCACACAAAAGATCTAGGAGTTCAAGACTGCAAAGAGAAAGGAGAGAAACACTGGGGTAAAAATTAACAAACGAATTTAGAGCCAAATTAAAATTTCCCTTGTCTCTCACCTCATGTAGAATACCGGGTTTAGTTCTCCTGCTTGAATTACACTCTAATACTCTTAAATTTACTAGAATAAATGGCAAAAAAAATAAGTCAATTAAAAAAACTATTCCATACAAAGAATTTCTTTCCTTGCAAAAAAAAAAAAAAAAATTAGTGAATAAGGAATACTGCTGAGGCCAAGTAGTACTTAGTACTTTGGGGGAAAGTGGTGGTAGTGTGCGGCTATGTATGATAAACAACAGAATTACATACTATGGTCTTATTATTTTGCAGTAATGGTTACTGAACTCAAGGGGCATTTAAACCTCCAGGGCATTCTACCTAGCTACATGCCAGCCCTATTTTTTATTCTTTATTTTGAAACAGTCTCACTAAGTTGTAGAGGGCTAACAAATTGCTGAGGCTGTCCTCAAACCTGTGATCCTCCTGTCTCAGCCTCCTAATTATGGGGATTATAAGGATATGCCACCATGTCCACCTTAATTCAGAATGTTTAACTCAAAGGTATTTTA
>NC_137808.1:1057500-1157500 GCF_963383645.1 Muscardinus avellanarius
GGACCAAAGTATTGTCAATGCAAATAGATCCCCCTACACAATCTATTACCTAAGCCAATCATTATCAATTATATTGATAACAATAAAACTAAGAACAATTTGCAACTAAAAAATAACAGCAAAGCCGAGCATGGTGGCGCAAGCTTGTAATCCCAGCATTCAGGAGGCTAAGACTGGAGGACTGTGGTTCATGGGCAGCCTCAGCTACATAGTGGGCCCTCTGCAATTTAGCGAGACCCCGTCTCAAAATAAAGAATAACAAAAAGGGCAAGGGGGGTAGCTTGGAAGTCGAATGCCCCTGGGTTCCATCCCCAGACCCGCAAACAAAACAAAACAAAACAAAAACAACAACAACAAAAAACCACACACAGCAAAGCTTGGCACACACCTGTAATCCCAATACTTGGGAAACGGAGATAAGAAAACAGCAGGTTCAGGGACAACCTCAGCAAGTAGCGTGACTCTCAGCAACCTAGCAATACCCTGTTTCGTAATAAAAACAAAACAGGGCTGGGGGTGTGGCTTAGAGGAAGCATGTTCCTGGGTTCAGTCTCAGAGCCATTAAAAACATATAACAGAAAAAATGGTGAGCATATTTGTTTCCTTAAAAGCACACGAAAATGAGTATCTCTGGATAAGCTTGCTAGCAGTTTGGTATAAGACCTCAAGATTTTCAACAGTTCCTCCATGATCCAAAGCTTCAAAAATATTTAATAACATTTTCCTCAGGAG
The DNA here is from genome assembly GCF_963383645.1 of Muscardinus avellanarius. Taxonomy (NCBI): domain Eukaryota; kingdom Metazoa; phylum Chordata; class Mammalia; order Rodentia; family Gliridae; genus Muscardinus; species Muscardinus avellanarius. Next base: position 1,058,233 of record NC_137808.1, read on the forward strand.
ACTTTGAAGAGCTGGGCGTGGTGGTGCACACTTGCAATCCCAGTACTCGGGAGGCCGAGGCAGGAAAATCAGGGTTTTCAGGCAGCCTCAGCAACTTGTGAGGCTCTCAGCAACGTAGTGAGAATCTATTTATAAAAATAAAGAATAAAGAACAGGGCTGGGGTGTAGCTCAGAGGTAGAATGTCTCTTGGTTCATCCTCAATACTGCCAAACAAACACACACACACACCAAGAAATTGCTGTTTTGACACAGATGTCATTTTTTTTTTGGCGGTACTGGGGACGGAACCCAGGGGCGTTCTATTTCCCAGCTCCACCCCATCCTTGTTCGTTCGTTCCTTGCAAAGGGCCTCGCTATGAGGCTGAGGCCTCCTGCCTCGGCCTTCCGAGTGCTGGAATCACGGGCGTCCGCGCCCCGCGACAGAGGCTCGTTTCTGATTCAGTTTCAGTAGACAAAATACTCATGTCATTAATGCCCGAGTAAACTGCTCCAGACGCAGGTAGGACGGTGCTTTTTAGTTAATAAGCACAACTGGCACGACACGTTCCACGTTTTTAAACAAAACACAATCATGGCTCTGCTAAACTTTCCCCTGAGATTTCATTATCTCCTTGTGTTTTGGTCATAGCAGTTTGACCCGAAGCGATACCCAGAAATCTAGCCCTGAACTTGGTGAAGTAAATAAAAAAACAAAGTACCCTAAGACTTTCATTTAGCAGCAATTCTCCTTTTTATTAAAATGAAAAGGTGAAAAGCTTTTCACCAAGCTGTGCGTGATGGACACACTTGCAATCCCAGTATTTGTGAGACTGAGGGGAATTACAAGGCCAAGGCCAGCCTGAGCTGCTTAGTGAGGTGCCCAGCAATTCAGTGAGACTGGGTTTCAAAGTAAAGAATAAACTGGGCGTGGTGGTGCAGGCTTGCAATCCCTGTGCTTGGGAGTTGGGAGACTGGAGGATCATGCAGGTTCTGCTGGCTTAAGAGACTCTGTTTCCAAAAATAAAAAAGTATAAAATAGGGAGTGTAGCCCGGAGGTGGAAGGGCTTCCAGGAACCCCAGTACCCCCCCCAAAAAAAACCCCAAAACTAAAAAATGTACTATAGAAAACTAACAATGCAGCCAGGCCTGGTGGCGCATGCTTGTAATCCCAGCATTTGGGAGGCTGAGACTGGAGGATCGTAGGATCGTAGTTGGCAGACACCTCAGAGAGGGAGAGGGAGAGGAAGAGGGAGAGGGAGAGGGAGAGAGGTGTGTGTGTGTGTCTACCTACACTCCCAGCCCTATCTTATTTTTTTATTTGGAAACAGGGTCTTGTTAAATTGTGGAGGGCCTCATTAAATTGCCGAGGCTGGCTTAGATCTGTGATTCTCCTGTCTCAGCTACACAAGTGTACTGGGATCACAGTCCGGCGCCACCCTGCTTTAAAAAAAAAAAAAAAAGGACTTAGGAGCCAAAGGCAGGACAATCTAAATTTCAAAAATAGTTTAACAATCAAACCTGTTACAATACTTCACTAATCATCTCAGGAGGCTGCTAAATCACCAACCCATTATTTTGCAAGCTGCTAAATAGGGGGGAGGGCAAGCAGTTCTCTTGCCTTATGTATTCAGACTGCATCTTAAGAGTAGCTGAATAATAAATGAGGAATGTTCCAGAAAATAAATGAAGTGGTAAAATATCACCAACTTCACGAGCTTAAAGGAAAATAAACGGATCTTAGTGCGTCTAAAAGTAAAAGGACCTGTGACCCTCACGCCTCTACTCCTAAGGTCCTCTAGTTTTGTTTTTGTTTCCTCCGGCTGATATGTAAGCTCTTCTTTAACTGAATTATCTGTGTGAGACCAGATTTACTTCATAGATTTTTTTTGTGTGTGTAGTACTGGGGATTGAACCCAGGGGCATTCTACCTCCAAGCTAAACCTCCAGCTCTATTTTATTCTTAAGTTTTAAATAGAATCTCACTCAGGAGGATGGCAGGTTCACGGCCATCCTCAGCCACTTAGTGAGGCCCTGGTTCAAAATAATGAATAAAAAACAGGTCTGGGGGTGTAGCTCAAAGGTAGAATGCCCTTGGGTTCCATCCCCAGTATCATTACAGCAGGAGGAGGAGGAGGAGGAGGAGGAGGAGGAGGAGGAGGAGGAGGAGGAGGAGGATCTTAGTCTCACTAAGTTGTGAAGAGCCTCACAAGTTGCTGAGGGCCATGCATCTGCGATCTTCCTGTCTCAACCTCCCAAGTACTGGGATTACAAGTGTATGCCACCACACTCAGCCTTCAGTCTTTAACCAAAACAATTTATTGCAAAAAAAAAAAAAAAAAGGCAGAAGCAATTATGAAAAAGAAACACTCTTGTATTAAGTCAGTACTAGATTTGCAAAAATGTGAAACAATGCCACTTTAAGAAATAAGCATTTATTTTCATTAAAATATGTTATATAAAAGTATTATTTCATGTGTGTATGTGCATGCTTATATGTTACCATGCATTGAACCCGGGGACATTCTGCCTCTTAAGCCATATTCCCAAGCCCTTTTTTATTTTTTAAAAAGGGTCTCATTAGGTTGCTGAGTCTTTCTACATTGCTGTACTTGAGCCTAGGATCCTCCTGTCTCAATCTACCAAATACTGGGATTACAGGTATGTGCCACTATGTGCAGCACATTACCATTATTTTTCATGTTTTGTATGTGTGCGAGTGCACGCGTACACACTAGAAATCGAACCCAGAGGCATTCTACTGCTGACCTACACCTTTTTATTTTATTTTTTTGGGTGGTACTGGGGATGGAACCCAGGGGCTTTTCTACCTCAGGCTATCCTCCTAGACTGATTTTATATTTCATTTGGAAACAGGACCTCACTAAGTTGCTGAGAGCCTCACTCAGTAGCTGAGGCTGCCTTTGAACCGGTGCGTTCCTCTTGTCTCCGCCTCCCAAGCCCAGGGATTACAAGCGTGTGCCACCACGCCCGGCTACCTTTTTATTTTTGAAACAGGGCCTTGCTCAATTGCTGAGATTGGCCTCGAGCCTGTGATCCTCCTCTCTCACCTCTCAAGTACTGGGATCACAGGTGTGTAACAGCACCCACCTTATTACTGTTATTTTTGTTCTAATTTGTGTGTGTGTGTGTGTGCACGCACGCGCGGTACTGGGGACTGACCCTAGACGCATTCTATCTTTGAGCTACACCCCCAGCCTGATTTTATTTCTTATTTGGAAACAGGGTCTGGCTAGATTGATGAGTCTCACTACTTGTTGAGGCTGTCCTTAAACCTGTGATCCTCTTGTCTCAGCCTGTACAGAGATTATAGGCATGTGCTACCATGCCCAGCTAATATTGTTATTTTTAAATTAATAATTTAAATATTTCTTGGAAGCCGAGCTTGGTGGCGCACGCTTGTAATCCCTGTGCTTGGAAGGCTGAGACAGGAGGATTGCGCAGGTTTGAAGCCAGCCTCAGCTACTTAGTGAGGCTCTCAGCAACTTAGTGAGACCCTGTTTCCAAATAAAAAATACAAAATAGGTCTGGGAGTGTAGCCCAAAGGTACAAAGCCTCTGGGTTCCATCCCCGACACCACGAAAAAAAATAAAAAAAAATAAAAATTTTTTGGTTTTATTAAAAAAAATACATACATACATACATACATACATACATACATACATATATATAGTGATACTGGGGTTCCTGAAAGCCCTTCTACCTCTAGGCTATACTTCCAGACCTATTTTATACTTTTTATTTGGAAACAGGGTCTCTTAAGCCAGCGCGGCTGGCTTCAAACCTGCGTGATCCTCCTGTCTCCGCCTCCCAAGAGTAGGGATGACAAGCGTGCTTATTTTCAAATATTTTAATTGCAACATATACAATCCATATAAACAAAAGCTCCTTGGGATCTCCAATTTTGAGACCAGAAACTTTGAGAATGGCTGACTGAGGCAATGAATAGTAATGGCTGCTCAACATCATATACACAGGCATACACTTTGACACTCAATAAAAGTACACAATACTATTTATTACCAAGTATGCCAGCACCAGATGTGGTGGCGCAGTCTGCAATCCCAATACTTGGGAGGCTGAGACAGGAGGACTGCAGGTTCCAGATTCATCTCAACAACTAGTGAGACTCTCGGCAATCTAGAGAGACCCTTTTTCCAAACAAAAGGCAAAAAGGGCTGAGGGTAGAGCCCAGAGGTAGAATGTAGGTCCCTAGTATCTAACCTTTAAAATGAAGAGAGTAGGGATTTTGTGTGTGTATGTGTGTTACTGGTGACTGAACCCTGTCTTACTTTTTACAGTGAAACGGTCTCACTAAGTTGCCAACAGCCTCACTAAGTCAGAGGCTGGCCACGGACCCGTGGTTCTCCAGTCTCAGCCTCCCTAGTACTGGTATTGTAGGCATGTGCCACCTCATCCAGCAGCAATAGGAATTTTATAAAACTAAGAGAGACAGAGGAAATCTATACTCAAGCTTCCCAGTCAAGCGCAATGTATCGATAGCTCTTATTTTGATCAAATGGATGTAGGTGTGTTTGCTGTGGACTGAACTCACAGCTTGTGTATGCAAAAGATACACTAAAATCCAAATGGAGCGTGCCTTTCTACTCTATTTTGCTTATATGGAAGTTTTCATAGTAAACTTCTTAAAAAAGTAATCAAATCTAAATCTATGCCTGAAAAGGGCATCCCAAAAAACTCACTTAGAAATGAGAGATCACAGAGGCCAACCGATAAATTCTAGCACAGAGGAGATTTCAGAATTTGAACTCGAGGTAGGGACTAAAAGTTCCATGACTGTCTATAATTAGGGTAAGCATATAGTGTATGGTCCAAACTGGGACATATAAAAGGGGTGCTATTACTAACTATGCTATGACAGCAAACATACATCAGGACTGTTCCAGGGAAGCTAAGACATACATCATTATCCATACAAGATTATTTTTTAAAAAATAAAAATTACGCAGGGCATGGTGGCCACGCTTGTACTCCTAGTACTTGGGAGGCCGAGACGGGAGGGTCGTGCAGGGTCAAAAGTCAGCCTCGGCTACTTAGTGAGGCTCCCAGCAACTAGTGAAACCCTGTTTCCAAATAAAACAGAAAATAGGTCAGGGGCATAGCCTGGAGGTAGAGGCCCCTGGGTTCCATCCCCAGGACCACAAAAGTAAATATTATTTCACAAAAGACTCAAACTTCTGGGTAACTACTTTCCATCAAAGCACATTGCTTGTCTTATAAAGTGTAGGAAAACTAAAGTATACCACAAAAATGATTTTTCATCTCTCTCGGCTGGCACATGGTTATTTCATAAAGTGGGATATGTCTACTTGTTGCTCGGCGCACTATGCAAATTTCCAACCATTCCTTTTCATACCAAATGTTCCTGATAAACTATAAGAGGAAGGTTACGCCCACCAGGGGAGCCTTGCTTCTCTAAAAATAACCTATCTTCCCGGGGACTCCACACATGTCACAGCCCAACTCCTCCTAACTTCACGAACTGAACCTAGCACTACTTCAAATTTAACTGTCCTATGGGGTGAAGCAAGGAAGAATGAGGTGAAAACATGTGGGACAGACAGGGCAAGCAAGCCCAAGGCTGGCGTTATTACCTATTTGCTCCATGTGGCATGGCTATAGCAGCTCGTGAGCTCTGTAATGTTGTTAGCATGGTTTTCTTTTTGGGGGTATGTGTGTGCTGACAATGGGGACTCTAGGTCCAAGCTACAACTCCAGCCCTATTTATTTTTTGTTTGGGAACAGGACTTTACTAAGTTGCTGGGAGTCTGTGTTGCTGAGGCTGAGCCCAAACTTGCAATTTTCCTGTCTCAGCCTTCCAAGTACTGGGATTACAGGCATGTGCCACCTCACCTAGATCATTTTTTACATTTTTAATAAATATTTGGGTTAAATACAACTTATATAATGAGCCACCAGTAAAGCGACTACCTGTTTAATCTATACACATTTTGTGGCATTATGTTTTTAAACGATGGATAAACTTTTCAAATAGTCCAAATATGAAAAGGAACAATCTAATACACAGAACTCTAACTTTTAGTCTCACCCTAAATTATGCAGACATTATCAACCTATCTTTGTCCTATTAGTAAGCTATACATTAAAGTTTACTTGCAATAAATAAAATCAAAACTATTTTTTAAAAAAGGGACTTCAAAAAATTGTAGACATGCTGCTACATTTTCCCTTTTTTTTTTTTTTTTGGTTATGGTACTGGGGATGGAACTCAGGAGCTTTCGGTCTCTGGGCTGCACTCCCAGACCTATTTTATATTTTATTTGGAAACAAGGCCTCACTAAGTTGCTGAGAGCCTAAGTAGCTGAGGCTGGCTTTGACCCTGCACGATTCTCCTGTCTCAGCCTCCTAAGTACCGGGACAGTACTCCTAAATACAAGTGTGCACCACAACGCCCGGCTTCCCCCCCCCCCGCCCCTTTTTTTTGTGGTACTAGGGGTGGAACCCAGGGGCTTTCCTACCTCCGGGCTATACTCCCAGACCTATTTTATACTTTATTTGGAAACAGGGTGTCACTAAGTTGCGGAGAGCCTCACTAGTAGCCGAGGCTGGCTTCCAACCCGTGTGATCCTCCTGTCTCAGCCTCCCAAGCGCACACCACCACGCCCGGCCCCTTCTTTCCTTTTTAATGTATTCCACCTAGCATTCTCCAGGCTGTGGGCATAAAGCCGTGTTTACTTTCGTGAACACCACAAAACGGAGAACATCAAAACTGATGCATTCGTAAAGTGATCTAATGCTATGTTCAGCCAAGTAATCAATCGCACTGCTTCAAAAGCTCTTCTCTTTGCTGTTTTCAGAACCACAATAAAGTTCTAAGGTGTGCTCTTTTGAGTCTATCCCAAATGTTATAATAAACACATCTATTTTTACTTTCTGTGGTACTGGGGGTTGAATCCAGAGGCATTCTACCTCTGAGCTACACCTAAAGCCTTACTGTCTCACTAAGTTGCTGAGGCTGGCCAAGAACCTGCAATCCTCTGGTCTCAAGACTCCCCAACACTGGGATTACAAGTGTGTCCCACAAAACCTGGCTACATTTGTGTTTTGAATAGTTTAGCCAACTGTGGCTGTTCCTTTTCCTTTTCCAACTGGTTTCTCTTATAAACAAGTCAACCCTCAAAGTCCCAAACAAAATAAAATGTAACATAAATGCAGAGGCAGTCTAATTGTCAAAAGGTCCTTTCAGATTCTTCCTTATAAATGAAACCTTTCTTGGATACTAAGAATGCCCAAATAGTTGATTATTAACTGGAGTTTATTCTTCACAGAATCCGCCAAAGTGCAAATGATGTGTGCTGTGGCATGCAGAGGTTGGTGGTAGGAAACAGAAATCCTCAACATAATTCAAAGATCAAAACAGGACAGGAAAAGAAAAAAAAAAAATGGAGATGTGGTGGGGAGAGGAGCTCAACAATAACCCCACCCAAAACAAAAAGACAAACAATGGGTGTAATTATAACCCCCCACATACTAACAATTGTTAAATATGCTAATATTAGAATATCCTAATCAGATCATAGTGACCTAGGAATTATGAAATAATCTTACTATATTCAGCAGTGCACACATCTTATTGGATTACTGGGTTTTGAATCTTCACATTTAATGAGTGGAGAGTAGGAAATCTCAGCATCAGAAGACAAAAATAAAAATTATATATATGGTCTTGTTTTGAGGGTAGTGTTACGAGAAATAAGCTTTTTTATTTTTTAGTGGGTCTGGAGATAAAACCCAGGGGCATTCGACCTCCGAGCTACACCCCCTGCCTATTTTTTATTCTTTATTTCAAAACAGGGTCTCACTAAGTTGCAGAGGGCCTCATGATGTAGCTGAGGCTGTCCTCTAACTGTGATCCTCTGGTCTCAGCCTCCTGAATGCTGGGAATACAAGTGTGAGCCACCACGCCATAATTTATGCAGCTTGAAGAAAAAAAAAACTCAGAGGGATGACAATTTTATATCCAGCTAATTAATTTAATCTCCACTAAGGTAAAAAGGACAGCATACATAAAGGTTTAACTTTAAAAATTTTATTATAAAGCCAGGCATGGTGCTGCATGCTCGTAATCCTAGTACTTGGGAGGTTGAGACTGGAGATTGAAGGTTCAATAAGAAAGGCTCTCAGAAACCTAGTAAGACCCTGTTTCCAAATAAGAAATAAAAATATCAGGCTGGGAGTATAGCTTGGAGGTAGAATGCCTTTGGGTTCAATCCCCAAAACCTATAAATAAAAATAACATCTTATTTTTGCTATAAATCCAAGTTACACAAATGAGTAATTTCCAACACAAACTGCAAGTATTAGCTAAAGACGGAACGATCTCACCTTTCTACAAGCTAATAATAAAGTGGCATCTAGCAGTAATATTGATTCTGTCAACAGCCAACGGAAATTAAAATATGCTTACAACCTTTTGTAAAACCAAGAAACTGAAATGGTTTATCAAAAAAGCAGAGGACACCAAAGTTACAAAATCCCCGTCACTGACCCCCCCCCTTTTTTTTGCAGTACTAGGGACAATCCAGGGGCAGGCTTATAATAAGTACACAGCAACAAATCTACATCCTGACCACAGTATTAGTCCATCCAATGTCCCCCTTTGTCCTAGCTTCTTTTTTGCTGGGAAGAGGCGCAGTGGGATGATAATAGCAGGAAATACGGTGGAGCAGCTGCTCGGGCAACACAGGTAGAGAGTTTCAGCTCAGTTCCAGCCCACTGCTGGCTAGGTCTCCATGAAAATGAGATTAGCTGTTTGGGGAGCAGTAAGTTATTAAAACCTTTTGGACTCAAGATGTGGCCCTCTCTGCTCTCACTCTTGCCAGCAACTTTTTAGGGCCTCTAGCAAGATTTAGCTAACAGGAATAATAGAAACCATGTTGAAGAGATTTCTAATTATTGAGAAGAGGGGGCACCAAAGATACCTTACTGCTAAAAATAATTGCCTGCTATGGACTGGGGCTTGAACTACTTGGCTTCTTCTTTTGTTGGTACTGGATTGAAAACCGGGGACGTTCTACCTCAGAACTACACCTCCATCCTTATTTTAAATTTTGAAACAGGGTCTCACTAAATTGCCAAGGCTGGCCTCAAATCTGAAATCTTACTGTCTCAACTTCCCAAGGACTAGGCTTGGCGTGTGCCATCACACCAGACTTACGGCGGCTTTTTAGTATCACAGCACTGTGGAAATAATCCAGGTGAATTAGCTTTAAAAAAAACGGACACTCCAAATATCTGGAGTAATATATAATGGAGTTCACAAGCTAGGCGTGGTGACGCATGCCTATAATCCTAGTACTCGGGAATCCTAGACAGGAGGGCTGCAGGTTTGAGGACAGCCTCAGCAAGTAGTAAAACTCAACCTAGCAAGAACCTGTTTCAAAATAAAAATAAAATAGGGCCAGGGGTGTGGCTCAGAGGTAGAATGCCCCTGGCTTCAATCCCCAGTGACAGACAGACAGACACACACACACACACAGACATAATACTATAGCTCACTAAATTTCAAGTTAACGTTATTGCTATTTTACTGAAAAGAGACTTCCAACGGCAGTGACAATCTGTTACTCAAATTACCTTTTCTGGGTCAAAATATTAGATCCACTATCATCTCCACAACCATTACACTTAAAGATGTCAATGGCCGGGGACACTGGCAAATGCCTATACAAGCCCGAGTCTTGGGAGGCTAAAAGAGAAGCTTGTAGGTTTGAGGCCAGCCTCAGCAACTTAGTGAGGCCCCATTACAAAGTAAAAAGGCTGGGAGTGTGTATTAGAGATAGAACGCCCCTGCTTCAACCCCCTGTACTCCGTCCAAAAGGAAAGAAAATAAAAAAACCTTAACATTAAGCAGGTAACACATCTAGCTTCCTTTTTTAGAGGGAAATAACACAAAACTTGGTCAGGCTACTTAACAGAACGTGTATTATTTTAAATAAATATATGCCAAAACAATTTTTCCAATAAGCAAAAATAACTGCATTATTTTAACATAACAATTTGTATTATAATAAAGGCAATATCTTGGTGATTTCTTATGCTGAAACAATCTTTTCGCCAATCCATAAACAGAAATTAGCATTCCAGTTCACCTTGCTTTGTGTGTGTGGGTGTAGGGGGGGTACTGGGGATGGAAGCCAGGGAGGGACTCTACCTCTGAGCTCTACCCCAGCCCTATTTTTTACTCTTTATTTTGAAACAGGGTCTCATAAAGTTGCAGAGGCCTCACCAACTGAGGCTGTCCGTGAACCGGTCTCAGCCTCGGAATGCTGGGGCTACACCGTCCCAGTTCCCCTTATGGTTTCCTGCAGTATGGATATAAGGGAAAACTTTAGGGCTAGTGTAGTAATATCACTATACAGGTGGTACCTAACTCAAACAACAGACGTGCTCTTAGGAAACAGTCAAACGAATTATTTCTAAAAATCAAATTCTCTTAAAATACACTAAGCATTAAAAAGCAGCATCATATAATGCTTTATAAGGAGGAATCCTTTTGGAACTTTAACAATTGTTATCTCATTTGTGGCTGCATTCCTTTGTTGTTTTTGTGTGTGTGTGTGTGTGGTACTAGGGATTGAGCCCAGGGGCATTCTACCCCTGAACGATATTCCCAGCCCTATTTTATTTTTAAGGTTGAAACAGGGTCTTACTAAGTTGCTGAAGGCCTCGCTAAATGGCTGGGACTGACTGACTGAGACCCTCCAGTCTCAGCCTCCCAAGTACTGGGGATTACAAGTGTGTGTCACCACGCCCTGCTAAGTATTTTTTTAAAGAACTGATATATATGTACTATTTCACATTTATTTTAAAGGCAACTAAAAATACTGTTCAGGGTACTGATTCTTTTAACACTTTAACAAATTCTTCAACAGGGACCCAAATTCTGAAATATTTCATGATTTTGCTTTAAAGGGCCAGATACAGATCTTCTCCCAACTCCATGGTCCATATTAAGTTTAATAAGTTGGACGCGGCCATCCTACCTTCAGCTAGGAGCTGAGCACAGACAAACAAACCAGGCTGCTCCTACACTAAAAGGTGGGAGGAGAACCCCAAGGAACCTCAAATTCTCCAGGAAGCGGGGATGAGGCTGAAGTAGGAAGTGGCTTTTCTCCGGTATGCATTTTACACGGTGGTGACCTAACACATGGCCGCTAGACAGTGCTCTCTATCTTGCTGAATAAAACGGGAGCTAACGCGCATGCCTGTAATCCCAGTCCTTGGGAGGCTGAGACAGGAGGATTGCAGGTTGGAGGACAACTTCGGCAAGTAAGGAGACGAGATCTCATCAGCCTAGAAGGACCCTGCTTCTAAATAAAAAATAAAACAGGGCTGGGGTGTAGCTCAAAGGTAGAATGCCTTTGGCTTAAAAAAAAAAATGGAGCTACAACATGCAACTATTTCACAAATGGAGACAAATTATTCCACATGGTCAGTCTAATCCCAAACCCAATAAACACACGGACGTATCCAAACGGGTTTTATTCAGATAGAATACTTTCTTCCGTTTCTTAGTATATTTCAGCCAGCAGATGCTCTAGAGCTAGTGCACTCAAGAGGTGACCTGTGTTTGGGAGGGTAGACAGCAAGGGACTTATTTCAATCCATACAAAGCTTCAGTTCTGTAGGTTTCCTTGAAAGAGAGGATATCCCTACCAGATATTCTGGAATATATAAAATTTGGGGTTCACGGGATGTATTTGGCATGAATTCAAGCTCTAGTGGGAACTAAAAATGATCCGATTGTCCGCCAAACTGAATAATCTCCCAGGAAAAAGAACCTCCTTCTCCTGCCTTTCCTACCTCCCGCCCCTCCCCCACCAATACTGCCTCCCGCTGTGCAAAGAGCCCTTTGTCCTGCCCCGCACTTATCTAGCTGTTTGGCCATATTGACAGGCCTACTGGAGGCATAATAAGGGAGTCAGTCTGACATAAGCAGCTGGCAATTCGAAACAAAAATCTTCCTTTTCTACTCAGCCCAAATCCTGCTGCAGAGGTCTCTGGCTCCTCCCATGCTTCCATCTATTTCTCCAACGCAGCAGCAAGGAGTTCTGCGTTTCCTCCAATTAAGTAGCACAAATCAAAAACTTGATTCCCCTCACAGAAACCGACTCTGAATAAATCCCTGTAGCTGCTGCTTTCTTGGGGGGAAGGGGGACTTAGAACGTAGTCCAAAAGGTATTCTCAGCTCTGGGCGTGTGCCTATCTAACATGACTAAGGAAAAATCATCATTTCTTCAATCTGCCATCAAAACTCTGGAAATCCTCATACTACGAGAAAGGTAGAAGAAGCGCACACAAGAGAAACGAAGCAACAGACACACATCTAGCAGAATTGGCCGGTGGTCTCAGTGTTTTAAAAACAGAGAAATTCAAAAAGCACACAATTCATTTTTCCCGTCTTTGTATCAAGGATTCTTACGTGAGTTTACATTAAGCAAGGTATTCCCCCAGGCATTCAGTAATCAATATGATGGGAAAAAAGGCAGGACGAGATTACAAATTCCTTGCTCATGAGGGTACACATAAAGACGAAGATCTGAGGTCCATTGTTCCTTTTTACATATCATAATTTCCTTCTTATTAAGGCCTGGAATACATTTTATCAGAATAAGAGAATTCTCTAAAGTGATGCTTCCTAAGAGCACCGCCCCTCAAGAGTTACTGGGTCTCATTTTTCCAATTTATAATTGAATCCACAACAGGACAACTCTTAAACAACTGATATAAAATACGTACAGGCTGGTGAAGGAAACAGTATTCTACCTTTCATGACCTTCCCTGAATCCCTACCACGAGAGAAACCAATTATTAACACCAAGTAGAAGGTGAAAAATGCCATTTCCCCACATATTTTGGATTTTTTTTTAGCAGCAATAAATAGTACTAAATCCATACTATAGGTATGTGCCTCTAAAAGGATATTTTAAGTCAAATTATAATCTAGTACCAGTGTATGTACATTAGTACATTACACATTTTGCAGTCTCATACCTTAATTAAATATACCTAACAAATTTTAGTTTCCAATACTAGAAACACAATTTTTACAAACAAAAATTTACTCCTAGGTCTTTTAGTTTCAAATTAAACTCACAAATCATGAGTTCAACCAGAAGCTTTTTTATAAAATATTTTTAGTCTATTCATGATTTGGTTTCTCTCTGGTAAGATGTATCCAATAATCACTGACTTGTGAACTATGTCCTAATGTTTCATGTTATTTCAATAAGAGGATAAAGTGAAAGTGGTTACCTACACATCTACATTTAATACTATTATTTTCCATCCAAATATTCCATCCAAAAGGCTAGAGTAATTTCAGGAAGTATACCAGTCCCCGGATACAAAGCACCATCAAAAGATGTAGAAAATTTGAGGTTTTCTTAAAAAAAAAAAAAAAAAAAAAATCCTTCTATGGACTCTCTAGTCCTTCAGAAAACGACTAGCTCCAGAACGGTTTCTCCAAAACAGGAAATATAAACAAAAAGCAATTATTTTATAAGGTAAATTTCATATCGTAGTTATTTAAACTAAAAACATTCACATTTTAAACTGTGAGTGCCTGAATGGGTGAAATCATATTTATGTGATGTAGCATCTTATGTGATAAAACTAAAAATCAGAATCACCTAGAATACCATCCATTCAAAGTTTTATTTTATAGGTTTCCTCTTAGCACTGGGAAAACAAAGTGAGCCGTATCTGTGAATGATAAAAATGTTTTTTTTGGTTCCCTGCCACAGTCATACTATAATTTATGGATGTTTATTGGATCTAAGTACATTTATACAAAACTGAACAAAACAAAATTCCGAGGAATAAATGGTATAGACCGCCAGACTCTTGGGGGGCAACACACGGGCCTATGTTAGGCACTGCATGTAACCAGCGCTCTATTTGGGTGGTGGTTCTCCTTCAAGGACTTCCATATTCGACAGACTGTTCTGCTTAATCAGAGATCAGCCTAATGTTCAGGAGCTGTGGGGGAAGGGAGACTACGTAAGCCTGCCTTCTCAGTATCCTGCACCAGACCTACTCAATTTCTGAATATTCTTTCTGGTCTGTCCTATATTTCAGATGGATAATTGCCAAAGATAACATCCTTTTGATGTCAGAAGACTATATCCAACAAGTATATAATGAATTAAAATTACAGATCACACACACACACACACACACACACACACTCTCTCTCTCTCCAATATGGAGATGTCTATGTACTAATATAGAAATTTTATTTAGAAATAACTAAAAAATGGCAGCTTTTTTTGGAATTTAAGATACCAAATTCAGTAAAATGTCTAGGAAAACACCTATTCAATGAGATAAATATGGTCTAATCAATGAAACGGAGATACACAACAACAAAAATCAAAATTGACTCAATGATCGAAAAGATAGAGGAAAACATGTCAGCTGCAGAAAAAAAAACCCTCATCTAGCCCCCCCCTCCATTCTTCTCAGGAAGATGTTTCAGTTCTTATTACTTTAGCTTTAAATGGATTAAGAAATCAAAACTCTAAATGGAACTTTTAATCTTATCCAAGCACAAAACCCCAGGTTCAAAACAAAAATCTGCCTAAAACCCTCCAAATCAACCAAACAAAAAAAAAGTCTGTAACTATGATCCCGTTTTCAGATGCTGATATCCATAAATGGATAGCTTAAGAATGGCTAATTCTCATCTCCCCACCAGTAAAAGGCAAACCAGCTCAGCAGTGAAAGCAAGGTTTCTTCTCAGTCCTGAAGCAGCCATCGCCTAAGTGCAGCGCCCTGCAGCCAACAGCATTAATGGACGCTGCACTGCTGTCCTTCCCTGGAGACGGCGGCCAGCACTACTCAAGCTTCTCACGTAGCAACCAGAGCTCCAGAGCCAGCAGCTGCTGCCGCCTGTATACTCACCCCTGTGATCCCACACAGAACAACCTTCTCGCCACCCCACCCCCACTCCTCCACACACTTCCCCCCCCTGGAAGAGGGCTAGAATTATGCATTTCAGAAAAGAGAAAGGGGGGGAAAAAAAAAACCCTAAGGTCACCCTTTTAAATCGAGGTCTTTTATTAGAAAAACCAACATTATCAACATTTACCAAATTACAAATATTCGCTTTAATTAAGCCAGCAATTTAGGAGTAAAGATTAAGCTGTAGTCTTTAGAAGGCCAATTTCCCAAGCACTCAATAGTCAAATTTAAATTTGCAGCTAGAGACAGAAGCTTGTGTCATGTCCTACCAAAGGACATAATTCTTTTTTTTTTTTTTTTTTTTTTTTACACATAATGACAATCTTAGTAAACCTTAAAAGACTCTAATGCCATAACGGGTCAGAATTTTTGGCTACAGAAGAGACCTAGTGATCCTCCTGAGAAAACTGGAAGAAATCCAATAAAAAAAATTTTTTTTCCCCTGTGTCCTCCAAGAGGCCCAGAAACCTCTGATTATGTGAATATTCGCTGCTTTAGTCCTAACTCAGATTCCACATATCTAAAATTACCCCTTCAAACTCTCCTCTCAGTGACCTGAAAACATTAATAATATAAAGCCAACCATCAAAAATACCCCCCCACCCCCAGCCAGAGCCCACAAACATGCTCCTAAAAAGCTCCTAACACTCAGTTCGGCCGGATCCTCCCCAATCACAAGTCTAGCTCTGAAACCTATGCCGAGGAAGAAATGTAAATATGACCTTGGTCACAAATATGTCACCTATAATAAACATCTTGTTTAGGCAAGGGACGAAGGAAAGGAGAAGAGAACGTAGGGATTCTTTTAGCACTGGAAGCACAGGAAAATTGGAGAAATGGGCCGAGGGGGAGACAAAGCCCAGTGGAACCCAGAGCACCGGGCAAGAAACGAGTTACTGGTGAGCACATTGCACAAGTAACATGAGAAAGCAGAAAATGCAGGTCACACGCGCACCCCTGACCCAGACCAGCAGGGCTGGCTGCAAGCATCAGTATCCAGCAGAAAGACCACTTATTCCTAAGCACAGAGACCGGCAAAGGAGCTCCAGAGGATAAATTAGCACAGAAGGGGCTTTCCCAGCGGCTAAAACTTTCCCTCGCGCGCGACTCACCTACTTAAAGCGGGGCTTTTCACCACCACCATTCGGTTCACCAGCTGAGCTTGCACGCAGCGGGACAGAAAATTCATAAAGGGTAAAAAAAAAAAAAAAAAAAAAAGAAAAAAAATCCTCTGCCTTCAAAGCCGTTCTAAAAAGACTGCTCTCCACGCCCAAGGCGGAGAAAACGACACGATCTGGCTCAACTCCAGGCTGGAACCCTACAAATTCAATGGAGGATCTAGCACAGCGATCCTGGGTGGGGGGGGAGGGGGGCAAACGCCACCGGGGGGGCCCAAGAATGTGAGGCGGGGGTGGCGAAGGCGAGGTCTTCAGTGTGGGAAAAGCAGCCGCCGACCGAGGTGGGGACTTAGGAACGAGGGGGAAGGCGTCCAGAAGGACTACGGCGGGGGGATGGGGCCCCGGAGCCGGGAGAGTTGTCACCAGCCGGGTGGGAGCCGGGGGTCCGGGGACGGGAAGGGAGAAGGAAAAGTGCGCCGGGGCGCGCGGGCGGGCTGCTCCCCGCAGAGGGGTGCGGAGCGCGGGGGAGGGGAGGCGTCCCGGCCCGGGAAGACGTGGAGGGGAGGGCGAGGGCGGCAGCCCCCGGCCGGGGGCCGCGGCGGGCGACCCTTCCTCCCGCGGGGCCGGCTCCCGGCGGACCCTTACCTGGTCCCAGGCGCCGCCGGGGCCGGGCCCGGGCTGCGGCGCACGGCTCTCCCGGGAGGCGGCAGGACTCGAGCTAGGCCCGACGCGGCGCCACGGCGTTTCCTGGCCGCGAAGGGCCGGGCCCCGGGCGGTGGGGGTGGGGGCGGAAGGCGGAGCGAGCCCGAGGCGGGGAGGGGGAGGGCCGGCAGGGAGGGGGCCGGCGCTACTGTGTTGGCGGACTGGCGGGACTGGGCTGCGTGAGTCTCTGCGCGCAGGCGGGCGGCGGCCGCCCCTCCCCCGACGGCGGCGGCGGCGGCGGCGGCGGCGACGGCGGCGGCGGCGGCGGCTCGCTCAGCCCGCTGCCCGAGCGGAAACGCCACTGACCGCACGGGGATTCCCAGCGCCGGCGCCAGGGGCACCCGGGACACGCCCCCTCCCTCCGCGCCATTGGCCTCTCCGCCCACCGCCCCGCACCCATTGGCCAGCTGGCCGCCAATCAGCGGAAGCCGCCGAGGCCGCCTAGAGAAGAGGCTGTGCTCGGGGGCTCCGGCTCCTCAGAGAGCCTCGGCTAGGTAGGGGAGCGGGACTCGGTGGGGAGGGAGGCCCGGCGGCCTGGCGTGGGGGAGGACGGGCGGCCGCGGCGGCCCGCCTGGGGCTGGGGGAATCGTCTCCTCCGGCCGGTGTCGGGAGCCTCGCTTTTACTACGCTGGAAGGGAAGTGGGGTGGTCATTTACAGGCGAGAGGGCGGCCCGCCCTGCGGCAACCGGAGGGGGAGGGAGAAGGGAGCGGAAAGGCTCGAACCCGACGGAGCCCTGGCTCCCGCAGAGGGCGGGGCGCTTCCGGCTCGCTTCTCGTCACTGATTGGCTGCTCGTCCTCCCGCCGTGTGTGAAAACACAAATGGCGTGTTCTGGTTGGAGCAGAGCGCCTGTCAGTTACACCTCGGGAGTGCGCAGCCGCCCGGCGGCTCTCGCGTGGCTCCCTGGGTGGGGCGGGTAGGTAGGTGGGGTGTGCAGAGAGCTGGACGCGCGGGCGCGGTCGGCCTCCGGCGGGGTGGGAGGGGGGGAGAGGAGGGTCAGTGAAAGTGGCTCCCGCTCGGGCATCCCCCCCACCCTCCCCTGCCTCGGAGGGAGTCGGTTTACGCGCCGTCCGCTCGGCCTCGGCCTCTGATTGGCTGCTGCTGCCGGGAGGACGGGCCCTGGCTATTGGCTCTAGGCCCAAGTGGGCGAGACCATTGCTCGGCGGCGGGGGTGGCCGAGGCCCCGCGCCGCAGTGTCTGGCCCCGCGCCCCTGCGCAACGTGGCAGGAAGCGCGCGCTGGGGGCGGGGGCGGGCGGGAGGCTTCTGGGTGGCGGCTGCCAGGCCCCGCCCCGGGCCCCCGCCGCCTGGAGGGCGAGACTGGCCCGACCTGCTCCGGGCCCCGTGGGGGTGGGGAAAGGAGCGGGGGTCGGTTTGGCTGGTTTGCGGTGGGGGGAGGCCGCGCCCTTCTAGGGGGGAGGGGAGGGCCGCCATACCTTCCTGGGAGTTCTCAGCCTTGTAAGGACCGCCCTGGGCCTGGAAGAATCCCTGCCCCTCCCCCGCCACCGTGACCTCATCGCCTCCATGCCGGGTGCTGCTCCTTTATGGGCGGGATTCTTCGGGCCGGGCCTGTGGGCCGCTGGGCGCCTGGGCGTGGTCCTGCTGGGGGAGTGGAGCGGGTGTGAGAGGTGGGGGGCCAGGCTTCCCACGGAATCGAGTGTGTTTCAGGCGGTGATCATAAATATAAGGGAGAAGGGAAATGGAACCGAGGCGTTCACCTGGGGTTAATTTTCAGCAGTGAGGCAGCAGGTTGTTACTACTTAGGGGTCCTTTTTGGAGAATTATTCCTGGAGGCAGATTGAAGGTATGATCACTCCAGC
Source organism: Muscardinus avellanarius (assembly GCF_963383645.1). Classification (NCBI taxonomy): domain Eukaryota; kingdom Metazoa; phylum Chordata; class Mammalia; order Rodentia; family Gliridae; genus Muscardinus; species Muscardinus avellanarius. Next base: position 1,076,877 of record NC_137808.1, read on the forward strand.
TTTTTACCCTGCCCGCTCAGACCCTGGCTACTCCACCAAAGTACAGTATCTCCGGTGAAATGGTAATCGTAAAATTTTAAGCCTTCAGGACCCACTGCTTTCCCCCCCACATTTGCCTCCTGCTCCTTTTTTTCCCCGTGGCCTGGAATTAATAGCAACTCTCGCTCCTTACTTTGGTCCCATTTTTCACTTGTTGCTCGGCCGGTCCCCAGACGTAGCACACTGGCATTCTAACTCTTCTGATCTTGAGTGGCCTGGTGAGTCATGGAACCGGACGGATTGGTTCCACCTCACATTTAGGCTTGAGCCGTGGCCTGATTCTTACCCACGTGTGCTTTTATCTCGCCTTGGTGCACTTTCTTGAATGTTTATCTTGGTTTTCGTTTTATCCTTTTCTTAGTTGTTCTATCTCTGGCCCTTTCACAGTCTAGATAAACTTAACTGCTATATTGAGAGTTGGGCCTTTGAGATTCCACAAGCCAGATCTCATTCTCCTTAATACCTTCCATCCCACCTTTATTTTTGTCTATTATCAGCTAAGTTTCCTGTGTAACAGCCTCCAGAATGATGTGTCTCCTTGATATCTTCTGGCTGTATCCTGCATGTTTCCAGGAAGATTGGCCTAAAATACAGTTAGAACATGGAAATGGCTCCTTAATACTTTACAAGATGGATTCTTTTAAGAATGTGACGCACAAGGACCCCAAAGGCCTCAACTTTTATTTGCTGTTACTAGAAAATTGGACCTTGGGTTCCCCAGCATGCTAGTTTTTTTTTTTTTTTTTTTTCGGGTCTGGGGGTGGAACCCAGAGGGATTTGGCCTCTGAGGTACACCCCCTGCCCAATTTTTTAAAAATTCTTTTTTTTTTTTTTTTTTTGTGGTACTGGGGTTCCTGAAAACCCTTCTACCTCCGGGCTACACTCTCAGATTTATATATATATATATATGTATGTATGTATACTTTTTTAAATTTGGAAACCGGGTCTCTTAACCAGCTATCCTCCTGTCTCCGCCTCCCAAGGGGGGGGGGATTACAAGCAAGCGTGCGCCACCACGCCCGGCTATTCTTTTTTTTTTTTTGGTGGCACTGGGGTGGAACCCAGAGGCTTTCTACCTCCAGTCTGTACTCCCAGACCTATTTTATACTTTATTTGGAAACAGGGTCTCACTAAGTTGCTGAGAGCCTTCACTAACTATTCTTTTATTTCGAAACCGGGTCCCACTGAGTTGCAGAGGGCCTCACTAAGTAGCCGAGGCTGTCTGCGAACCGCGATCCTGCGGTCTCAGCCTCCCGAATGCTGGGATTACAAGCATGCGCCACCACGCCCGGCTCTCCTAAGGTTTAAAAGAATCTTAATTTTAACTTTCCTAATACAGCCTTTTCCCTAAAAGATTTTCTGCATTCTAGAAGAAAATCCCAAATGAAAGTTAACTCCACACTTTTTTTTTTTGCGGGTCTGGGGATGGACCCCAGGGGCATTCGACCTCCTAACTATACCCCTGCCCTATTTTTTATTCTTTATTTTGAAACCGGGTCTCACTGAGTTGCAGAGGGCCTCACTAAGTAGCTGAGGTTGTCCGCGAACCGCGATCCTCCGGTCTCAGCCTCCCGAATGCTGGGATTACAAGCGAGTGCCACCACGCTTCTTAAACTACATCCCAACTATTTTGATTTTTGACATGACTTGCTAGAGCTGGCCCTGAACTGAGTTTTTATTTTTTACTGTGGTACTGGGGATGGAACCCAGGGACATTCCACTTCTGAGCTGTACCCCCAAGCCGTATTTTATTTATTTTGGAATGTGGTCTCACCAAATTGGATAGTACCTCACAAGTAACTGAGGCTGGCCATGAACCTGGGATCCCCTTGTCTCAGCCTCTCAAGTACTGGGATTACAATCATGTCTACCTAATCTTTGTTTGATTTTGGTACTGGGGAATTAAACCCGGGCGTTAACGGCTATTTTTTTTTTTTTTTTTGACACTGTTTTCCACAGAAACACTATCCCTGTTAATTGCTGTTTACCCAAATAATGATGTTGGCCATCTTTGTAGGGTGGCTCCTTCTGGAATGTTGACCCTGCTACTCCTAACCCCGCACGACTGTTGAGCTTCACACGTCAGGTCCTCTGAGGCTGCCCTCCAGTCTATTGTCCAGTGAGCCAGGGTGCACGTTTTAAAAGTCGCAGTACTTCTTTGGATCCCGTAGTTTGTACTTACTCGAACCGTAGCACCGGTGTCACTGCTTACTCTAAATGCTCTCCGCTGTTCTGAGCTCCAGGGCGGTTTCTTGTTGAGTCTTGTGTTGCAAAACTATTATATTGCTTGGTGTGGAGCCAAATCTAAGGAAAATGGAGTGAGCACGAAAATGTCTTCGCAAAAGTTGACCTTTTTTGGTCTGATTTCAAGAACTTTGACTTGAGCATGGTGTCGCCCAATTTGTAATCCCAGTATTTGAGAGGCTGAGACAAGAGGGCCACAGGTTCAAAACCAGTCTCAGCAATTTAGGCCTTCCACAATTTACGCCCTGTTTCAAAATAAAAATAAAATGGGGCTGGAGGTGTAGCTCAGGTAGAATGCCCTGAGTTTCTAGTAATATACACGCGCTCGTGTAGTGTTCCAGATTGGTGCTTTCCAGTAGAACTTTGTGCAGTGACAGAGATGGCGTATTTGTGTTGACCCAGTATGGTAAACACTAATCATTTAATTTTAAGCACTACAAGTATGGCTGGTATGACAAAGGGACTGCATTTTAGTTTTCTGTTGCTGCTGGGAGCTGTGTGTTGGTGCGGGCCTATAATCTGAGTACTTGAGAAGCTAAGACAGCAGAATTCCAGGTTCAAGGCCAGCCTCAGCAAAATAAATGCCCTTGGGGGCGTGGCTCAGGTTGAGTGCCCCAGGTTCAATCACCAGTGCTATCAGCAAATAGTCACTGTGACAGTGTAGCTGAAACCACCAACATAATCAAATCATGGAAGTTAATCCAGGCGTGCGTGGTGGTCCACACTTATAATCCCAGTACTTGGGAGGCTGAGACAGAAGGATCCTGGTTCAAAGCCAGCCTCAACTACTTAGTGAGGCCCTCTGCAACTTGGTAAGACCCTGTTTCAAAATAAAGAATAGGGCTGGAGGTCTAGCTCAGAGGTAGAATGCCCCTGGGTTCCATCCCCTGCACCATTTAAGAAAAAAAAAAAGTCATGGAAGTTTACTGAGGGATAGTACTAACTGTTGTTAATGAACTCATTCATACAGTTTATTCCTACCAAGTTTTCATTTTGGGGGAAAAACTGTCAGAGGAACCCTAGCATCTTATCTTGACTTAGAGGAAAGTTACAACATTAGTATCATCTAGAGGAAGTATAAGTAAATGTGAGCATATTTTATCACCATAATGCTTTTATATTTCTGTGCTGATAATAGCATCTTGTAAATTTCACTTCTTTGCATTTGTGTGTGGGGATACTGGGAATAGAACCCGTAGATATCTACCTCTTGAGCTAGACTCCCAGCACTATTTTCCTATCTTCTTTCCTCCTTCCCCCTCTCTTCCTTCCTCACTTCCACTTTTGGGGGTACTGGGAATGGAACCCAGAGGCATTCTACATGTGGGCTACACCCCCCAGGCCTATTTTATTTTTTATTTAAACAGGGTCTTGCTAAGTAGCTGAAAGCCTCACTAAATTGCTGAGGCTGGTGTTTAACCTGTGATCCCGTTTCAAGTACTGGAATTACAAATGTGGGCCACCACTCTCGGCTTAGTTTTTTATTTTTGCATTACTGGAGATTGAACCCAGGGACATTCTGCCTCCAAGCTACATCCGTGGCCCTATTTTCTTGTTTTTCTTTTAATTTATTTTGAAACAGTCTGGCTGCTTGCTTGCCATTCTCCTGTCTGAGCTTGCCAAGTACTGGGATTACAAGTGTGTGCCACCACACCCAGCTTTTTTTTTTTTTTTTTTTTTTTTTTTTTTTAACGAGGTCTTACTAAATTGAGGAGGGCCTTCCTAGCTTGCACTGGTTGTTCTCAAACCTGCGATCCACCTGGGATTAGAGATGTGCACCGCCCTGCCTGGTTCTAAATTTATCGTGTGTGTGTGTGTGTGTGTGTGTGTGTGTGTGTGTGTGTGTGCGCGCGCGCACGCGCGTGTGTGTGTGTGTTGCACAGGATTGAACCCAGGGGCACTCTACCTGTCCTTTTTTGGTTTTAAACAGGGGCTCACTAAGTTGTCTCAGCCTCCCAAGTACTGGGATTACAAGCAGGGGCCCTAAATATTTTTTTTAGTGGTACTGGGGATGGAGCCCAGGGGTATTCTACCTCCCAGGTATAACCCCACCCTTGTTTTTTTATTTTGAAACAGGGTCTCACTGAGTTGCAAAGGGCCATACTAAGCTGCTGAGGCTGGATGCAAACCTCGATCTTACTGTCTTAGCATCCCAAATGCTGGGATTACAAGTGTGCGGCACCATGCCCAGCTTCTAAGTAGTTTTTAAAAAGTGTAACTGAAAGCCGGGCGTGGTGACACACGCTTGTAATCCCCGCGCTTGGGAGGCTGAGACAGGAGGATTGTGCAGGTTCGAAGCCAGCCTCAGCTACTTAGTGAGGCTCTCAGCAACTTAGTGAGACCCTGTTTCCAAATAAAATATAAAATGGGCTTGGGAGTATAGCCCCGTGGTAGGAAGCCTCTGGGTTCCACCCCCAGTACCACCTAAAAAAAAAAATTTTTTTTTTAAAGTGTAACTGATGAACCTAGTGAACCTAGTCTGTGGAGGCTCAGACAGGAGGGTCGCAGGTTCTGAAGCAGCCTCAGTAACTTGGTGAGGCTTGTAATGACTCTTATTTCAGAATAAAAAGGCTGGGTACGTAGGTCCAAGGTAGAATGTTCCTGGGTTCCATCCCCAGTGCCCTACACACAAAAAACATCAACAAGGCTGCTCTTTTACAGAAACTTTAGGACCCTTTGGGTATTGGGCTTGTTGCTGGTTTTTCTTTTTTCTTTTTGGTACTGTCTCAACCTCCCAAGGATGGGGAGGCACCGGCGGTGTGTGCCACCATGCCTGGCTTTAGATTTGTTTTTAATCTAGGTCTGAGATATATATATATATATATATTTCCATTCATATATATATTTCCATTCATATATATTTATTTCCATTCATATATATATATATATGCATGCAGTACTGGGAATGGAACCCAGGGGCATTCTACCTCTGAGCTACATCCCCAGCCCTATTTTTTTTTTTCTTTATTTTCAAACAGGGTCTCACTGAGTTGCAGAGGGCCTCACTAAGTAGTGGAGGCTGGTGGCGAACCAGGATCCTCCTGCCTCAGCCTACCGAATGCGTGGCCACCACGCCCGGCTTAGGTCTGCTAATCTATTCACAGAGGAAGCTGATACCTTGTGGTCTCTGAATAAGCCTTGCCTGTTGCTCAGTTCTCCCGTGGGTTTCCTGTACTAACCATTGCAGTTATCCTTTTCCTGTATTCTACTTCCTTTGGGCTTTGTTCAAATAAACCAGCTACCTATCTAACTTGTACAGGGCCTCCCTAAATGGCTGGGGCTGGCTTTGCACCTACAATCCTTTGGCCTCAGCCAATCGAAGAACTGGGATTACAAACCCTGGGTCACAAATTTATAACTTTTTATCCAGAATATGATCGATATCCGCATTACAAACGGAAAGACTAGTGTGACTGTGTAAAGCAGATGTTAGCTGTAGAACGCTCATTGTGATGCAGATCCAGGAGTTCTTTACCTGTAGAATGCTAATTTATACTGGAGGACATAACTTCTCCAGAAGGTTTTATTTGGAAACAGGGCCTCACCAAGTTGCTGAGGCTAGCCGTGAACCTGTGATCCTCCCGTCTTAGCCTCCCAAGTACTGGGATTATAGGTGCACGCCGCCATGCATGGCTAGATTTATTTCATCAGGTGAAAAAAAAATCCTGATTAATTATTTCTGCTGCTGGAGTAGAGTACACCTTTTTGGTGACTAGAGAGACTTTCTGCCCTTTAGTGGTTACATGTAATAATCCTGCTTTTCTTAGAGTTCAGTCGTGGTTTTGGTACTTGGTCACTCTGTTTTCTTAGCTTTTGATCTTTTTTTCTTACAGTTTAAAATTGGCTCTTCCTCCTGACAATAGGTACATAGGTCAGGTACATAGTTTCAGCTTATGTTGATAGAACTGGTTATTGTGTCAAGTAACTAATCTTGCTGCTAGTGTATGGATTCTGGTCGACCTCATTCAACAGCTTTTACAGCCCTTTGTTTGTTTGTTTTGGCGGGTCTGTGGATGGGGCCCAGGGGCATTCAGCCTCTGAGCTACACCCCCTGCCCTAGTTTTTATTCTTTATTTTGAAACAGGGTCTCCTGAGTTACAAAGGGCCTCACTAAGTAGCTGGGGCTTGTCCATGAACTCATCCTCCTGTCTCAGCCTCCTGAGTGCTGGGAGCCACCACGGCTGCCTTTCCCTTTCCCTTTTTTTGCTGACTTTTAGTTAAAGGCTTATTCCTATACTTTGAGGTAAAACAACTGTATTAGTATAATAAGTATATTATAGTCCAAAGCTAATGAAATGTGTTAGAAATTATGACCTAATGATATTCATTGTGTGCCTATTGTTTAGTAAGTCATGTGCTGAATTCAGTATGTTTAATGTGGCCCTTATATATGGCACTCCAAGCTGGGCGTGGTGGCACATGCTTGTAATCCCAGTGTTTGGGAGGCTGAGATAGGCTTGCAGGTTTGTGGCCAGCCTCAGCTACTTAGTGAGGCCTTCCGCAAGTTAGTGAGACCCTGTTTCAAAATAAAGGATAAAAATTAGGGCTGGGATGAGGTTTAGAGGTAGAATGCCTCTGGGTTCAATACCCAGTAGAGTGGGAAACGACTCTTTGAGAGGCTTAGCAACTTTCCTACGGATACGCTAAAAAATTGATGGTGGTACATCCTTGTAATCCTAGCATTTGGGAGGCTGAGAAGACAGGAAGGTCATGGTTCACGGACAGCCTCAGCTACTTAGTGAGGCCCTCTGAAACTCAGTGAGACCCTGTCTCAAAATGAATAAAAAATAGGGTTAGGGGTCTAGCTCAGAGAGGTAGAATGCCCCTGGGTTCCACCATTCCCAGTACTGCCTCCCCCCCAAAAAAAAAGATGCCACAAAAGCCTATAAAACATAGGGCTCAGAGGTAGAATGCCCCTGGGTTCCATCCCCAGTACACACACACACACACACACACACACACACACACACACACCCGTGGTACTGGGTTCTTGAAAACCCTTCTACCTCCGGGCTACACTCCCAGACCTATTTTATATTTTTTTATTTGGAAACAGGGTCTCGAGCCAGCGAGGCTAGCTTCAAACCAGCGCACTCCTCCTGGCTCCGCCTCCCAAACTCGGGGATTACAAGCTGCACCATCACGCCCTGCTAAAAAAATTTTTTTTGAGGGTAAGAAATGTGGGCTGACGGTTGGCATTTCTCACTACCCTGTACTATGTATCGCCGCTCTCTGGTAGAAGTGCTCTTTGGGGAGTTTATAGCTACAGGATACAGATGTGTGGTAGGAATAGAGAAACGTAAAAGCAGAGAGACCACTACGGAGGTTCTGAGGTCCAAATGAGATGATGTGCTCTAGTATACGAGATGGTAGATCTGGGCCGGAGGATCGTGGTTCACGATCACTTCTGTAATCCCAGTACTAGGGAACCTGAGACAGGATGATTACAGGCCTCAGCATTTTAGCACTTCAAAATTAAAAAGAAAGCTGGGCGTGGTGGTGCACACTTGTAATCCCAGCATTTAGGAAGCTGAGACAGGAAGATCCTGGTTCGCAGCCAGCCTCCTCATCTACCTAGTGAGGCCCTGCTCCAGAATGGAAAAATAAGTAAAACAGGGTTGACAAGCTGGGCATGGTGGCACACGCCTGTAATCTCAGTATTTAGTAGGAGGATGGCGGGTTCAAGGATGGCCTCGGCAACATAGCCAGACTCTGTTTTCAAACAAAAAAATTTTAAAGGGGGGTGGAGCTTGGAGGTAAAATGCTTCTCTGTCCATTTTCCAGTACCGCTGGGGAAAAAAGAAAGGCTGAGGGGAAGGGAGAATACATCTCACAGGTAGAATGGCTCTGGGCTCAGCCCCCAGTGTAGGCACTGTGGAATCTAGCCAAAGGCTACCTGGAACTCAAGAAACTGAAGAAAAACTGAAGAAACTTGAACACAAAAGAAACTTCCTTTCATTTGTCTCTGAGCCGAGGACTTGACAAAATGCAGCTCTATCTCAGACCCACCGTCCTAACCTTACAGTCGCCAAGTCTGTAAGAAAGTGGGCTTCTGACTCTGGTGGGTCTTCCCTCGCTCAGTTGCCCCCTCCCAGGCTTTTACCCAAAATAAAGCCAGTTTGCTGTTGATCTGTGTCTCCTTGCATTTTTTTCCTAAACTCGGAATACTAAAAAAAAAAAAAAAGTAATGGTATTCACAATGGAAAGGAAGTTAAGTTTCCAGTAACCAAGTAAATGTCGATCCGCCGGGAAGAATGGTCTCAAAACATCACTTCCTAGGGTGTGGTAGAACTAGACATCGACCTGTGGGTTAGAGGAAGAGGGAGATTGGAGGGAGATGGGATTATGGGTAGTGAGGTTTTGTGTGTATGTGCCCCAGTGAAACCTGCCATACTGCATAATTCACACGTGCCAGTTTAAAAAGAAATGATCACTTCTCAGCCAGGTGTGGGGGCACACTACATACTTTTAATCATAGTACTTGGGAGGCTGAGACAGGTGGATTGCGGGTTTAAGGACATTCTCAACAACCTAGCGAGACCCTCTTTTCCAAATTAAAATGAAAACATTGGGGCCTGAGGTGTAACTCCGGGTGACCGCCCCTGGGGTCAGTCCATACCTAGAAGCACACACAAAATCAACCTCTTGAGCAAACCTGGGCGTCCTCACTTCCATGACTTGCACTCACTTGAATGCTCAGTTCGTCACAATTGTAGTCTAGGTAGTAATTGTGAGATGAGTGTTTTCCTGCTTTTCTGGGGTTTCCCTTTAAGGACAGTGCTTATTTGTGGTTGTGTCTATTGCCTAAACTTGAGGTCTTCAAGGTCAAAACTTGTTTATATGAAGGTGCTTATGAGCCCAGTGGCCGCGCACTTGTCCTCCCAGTACTGAGGCTGAGACGGGAGGACTGTGCTTCACAGCCAGTCTGCGCTGCTTTTGAGGCTCTTTGCTATTAAGTGAGACTGTTTGAAAATATAGAATAAAAAAAGGCTGGAGGTGTGGCTTGAGGTAAAATGCCCCTGGTTTCCACCCCCAGTACAGCAAAATAAAGAACAAAAAAATAGGGCTGGGGGTATAGCTCAGAGGTAGAATTTCCCTGGGTTCCCTTCCCAGTACAGGATTTGTTAAATAACATCTACATGACACCGAAGAATAAAACATAGGGCTGGAGGTTCTTTATTTTGAAGTAGGATCTCAGGTTGCTGAGGCTGACCAAGGACCTCAGTCCTCCTGTCTCAGCCTCCCAAGTACTGGGATTACAATCATACTCCATGCGTGGCTAGCCTAACTTCTTTTTTTTTTTTTTTTTTTTTTGGTGGTGGTACTGGGGTTCCTGGAAGCCCTTCTACACTCCCAGACCTATTTTATATCTTTTATTTGGAAACAGGGTCTCAAGCCACTTGGAGGCTGCATGATCCTCCTGTCTCTGCCTCCCAAGCGCAGGGATTACAAGTGTGCACCACCAAGCCTGGCGCTAGCATAACTTTTTAATATGATGAAATGGAAAGTTTCATCAAGTGCTGAGTATAGAGGTTGTCTCTAGAAATCAAAGTTGCAAGCTGAAGTAGCTGTGTGTGTGTGTGGGGGGGGCATTCTACCTCCAAGCTTCACCCCCAGCCTTATGCTTTATTTATTTTTCAACAGGGTTTCACTGAATTGCAAAGGGCCTCACCAAGTACCTGAGGCTGTCCGTGAACTGTGAGCCTCCCGTCTCAGCCTCCCAAATGCTGGGATGACAAGCCTGCGCCCCCACACCGGCTTCTGAAGTAGCCTAATACGTGAAAATTGATGAGTTGATTTTTTGGGGCAGATGTAATTCAGCTAGTATTTTTTAACCAGCCACTATGTGAAGTTACAAAAAAAAAAGATAAATACCTTAGCCAGCTGAATGCAGAAGATGAAAATCTGGCTGCTTTTCATTAAGTCAGGCATTTAAGAAAATTACAAAAATGTAAGACAATACCATTCCCAATTTTTTGAATATAATTACTTCTATAAACATCTTAAACATGTTATAATATTTAAATAAAAGTTTTTAACAGAAAAATTTGGCAAGCAAGGATATTTGAGGTCCTTGATTTTCTAAGAACGTGGAAGGTCCTTGATAAGTAAAATAAAAAATTAAATGCGAGTAAAATAAAAATAAGTGAGTACGGCGGAGTGTGAAAAACACGAGAGAGGTCCGGTACACATGGCATGTAAAGTTTTAATGGCACGGCTCTCCCGGGGATCAGGGCGAGGCACCGTGGGGCCCGCGCGCCTGTCCGAAGCTTGAGGACGCGGGCTCTCCTTTTAAAGGCATGCATCTCGCGAGATGGGGGTTTACTCGCGGGAATGCCCAATTCTCGCGGGGTTTTCAGCCCCTCCCTTGCCCTGCAGAGGTCATGTGACACAAAGTCACATGAGTGCAGGACCCAACTTAACATTCCGGCCTTTTGATGGTAGGGATAATGGATGACGATTGGACCCTCTAGCTTCTTCCTGCTGTCAAGGGGCGTCGTCAGGGGCCCCAGGCTGGGAGGAGTCGGGAGTCCAGTCCCCCAGAAGGGGGTGCAGGTGGGTGCATAGCTGCAGTGCGAATTGGAGGTTACCCTGGACAGCTTAGTGATGTGCGCTTGAGGAGGCTTGAACAGGCAAGGGCGGAGTGAAGTGTTGCCAGCCAGCGCTGGCTGCGACAGAAGCGCTGAGAAGCTGCTGGGAGCGTGGTGGAGCTGGGGCGCGTGGATGCCGGTGGCTGGTGTGGACGGCACTGGCGGCTGGTGGGATCAGTGGGGGCGCGCAGGCGGCGTGGCTTGCCGGGCCCGCGGCGTGGAGACAAAATGGCTTCCAGGCACGCGCCAGACGCTGAGGCTGGGCCCCGAGGAGCACCGCCAGTGAGCCTGGCTCGTGGCGGGTGGGGCAAACCGGCCAGAGGTCCCGGCGGTGACCAGAGAACCAAGCTGGAACGGTGCTTTAGGAGGTCCAAGCGGCAGGCAGAGGTCCTGGCCCGCGCAGGCGGTTGGCAGGCAGAGCAAGTGCCAAGCTGCCTGGCTCGGGCCGGAAAGATGGCCGCCGACTCCTAGGATTGGTTAGGAGTGGAAAGTGGGAGGGATTAAAGATTGTGAGGCCTCCAGTGAGGCCATGAGGTGGGAGGGGTTAAAGATGGCGAGGCCTCCAGTGAGGCCATGAGGTGGGAGGGGTTAAGGATGGCGAGGCCTCCAGTGAGGCCATGAGGTGGGAGGGGTTAAAGATGGCGAGGACTCCAGTGAGGCCATGAGGTGGGAGGGGTTAAGGATGGCGAGGCCTCCAGTGAGGCCATGAGGTGGGAGGGGTTAAGGATGGCGAGGCCTCCAGTGAGGCCATGAGGTGGGAGGGGTTAAGGATGGCGAGGCCTCCAGTGAGGCCATGAGGTGGGAGGGGTTAAGGATGGCGAGGCCTCCAGTGAGGCCATGAGGTGGGAGGGGTTAAGGATGGCGAGGCCTCCAGTGAGGCCATGAGGTGGGAGGGGTTAAGGATGACGAGGCCTCCAGTGAGGCCATGAGGTGGGAGGGGTTAAGGATGACGAGGCCTCCAGTGAGGCCATGAGGTGGGAGGGGTTAAAGATGGTGGGGCCAAGATGGCGGCCCCCCAGTGATTCCACGTGTCCAAGATGGCGGGCCAAAGCTGGCGATCCCCCCCGCCCAGTAATCCCATGTGGCTGCTTACCGGAATGGCCAGGCCCAGGCAGCAGGGGTGGGCAGGCACAGGGTGAAGGGCACCAGGGCGCGAGTCCGAGTGGAGGAACCAGCTGGAGCACGGGCTGGACTTGGCGGGCTGGGGGCTGTTTAGCAGAGTGGCGGCCGCCTAGATGGAGGAGGCAGGCGGCCTCGGCAGGCGGGTCTAAGCAACACCAGGCGCGGAGAAGACATAGGCGCGCGGTGTGGCGCAGTCCGCGGGCGGCATGGTCCCATTCCAGCGGCGGGCGGCGTGGGCAGGCGGGAACGGCGGTTTTAGGAGGTCCAAGCAGCAGGCAGAGGTCCTGGCCCGTGCAGGAGGTCAGCAAGTAGAACAGGTGCCAGCATCACCCAAGGAGCCTGGCTCCGGGCGGGTGGAACTAGCAGCCTGGCAGCCGGTGGAGCCTGCACGCCCCGGCGGTGGTGGCCGCGGAAGATGGCCGCCGGCGCTCCGGAAGAGAGCACATGGGCGGGAAAAGATGGCCACCGGCTCTCAGCAGAGCGCGGGGCTGAAAAGATGGCTGCGGGCTCTCAGCAGAGCTCGGGGCTGGAAAGATGGCCACCGGCTCTCAGCAGAGCTTGGGGCCGAAAAGATGGCCGTGAGCTCTCAGCAGAGCTCGTGGCTGGAAAGATGGCCGCGAGCTCTCAGCAGAGCCCGGGGCGGGAAGAAGGCCGCCGGCTCTCCCGGAGAGCGCGGGGCCGGAAAGACGGCCTTGAGCTCTCAGCAGAGCGCGGGGCCGAAAAAATGGCCGTGAGCTCTCAGCAGAGCTCGGGGCTGGAAGAAGGCCGCCGGCTCTCCCGGAGAGCGCGGGGCTGAAAAGATGGCTTACGGTCCGGGCAGGCACGGGGCAGCAGCGGCGGCAGTGGTGGGAGCAACGCCTGCAAGCGGAGCGCTGGTGTGGGACCTCACAGTCGAGCTGCTGGCGGGTCGGAGAGTCCGGGGCTCAAAAAGAGAGTAAAAATAAAAAGAGAAAACAGAAAAAAAAAAAAAAGGAAAAAAAATGCGGAGGGACCCAAGAGTTCTCCCGGTTCGGCACCAAATGATAAGTAAAATAAAAAATTAAATGCGAGTAAAATAAAAATAATGTGCATACGGCGGAGTGTGAAAAACACGAGAGAGGTCCGGTACACGTGGCATGTAAAGTTTTAATGGCACGGCTCTCCCGGGGATCAGGGCGAGGCACCGTGGGGCCCGCGCGCCTGTCCGAAGCTTGAGGACGCGGGCTCTCCTTTTAAAGGCATGCATCTCGCGAGATGGGGGTTTACTCGCGGGAATGCCCAATTCTCGCGGGGTTTTCAGCCCCTCCCTTGCCCTGCAGAGGTCATGTGACACAAAGTCACATGAGTGCAGGACCCAACTTAACAGTCCTGAGACCACATAGTTTAAGAATGTCTGCACATGGCCAGTGCAGTACATGGATGGCTGGATGGAGTTAATAAAAAGAGGTAAATCCTGAATGACTGGGGTGATGGGCATGCTGGGACAGGAAGCAGCTCTTTGTGAAGAAAATTAGGTTTTAGGTGGGACAAAAAAGGCTGACAAGTTTTAGAGAAAGGAAAATACCAATCTCCCCTTTTAGTAAAAACAGGCTCTACCGTAAATCAATCATTGAATACACTTGTCACCTCACAACTGATGGGTAATCATACTACCCTGGGGCCAGAGTGAAGGGTCCACAGTTGGCCTTTCAAAGAATATAACTCCTCATGTTATCCACATTTAAAAATTGTTAAAGCCGGGAGGGGTGGCTCATGCCTGTCATTCCAGTACTTGGGAGGCTTAGATAGGAGGATCAAGGTTCAAGGACAGCCTCAGCAAGTAGTGAGACTCCTCAACCTAGGGAGACCCTGTTTTCAAAATTAAAATAAGTCTAAGGGTGTAGCTCGAGGAAGAATGCCTGTGGGTTCAATTTCCAGTACTGCAAAAAAAAAAAATAAGTATAGCTGGGTGTGGTGGTGCACATCTGTAGTACCACTACTTGGGAGGCTAAACCTAGAGGGTCATAGGTTCAAGGACAGTTTCACCCAGTAGTGAGACTTGCTAAAACTAAAAATAAATATGGCTGAGGGTGTAGCACAGAGGTAGAATACCCTTGATTGAATCCCCAGTAGCACGAAAAGTAAATAATTAAAAATAAAAACCGGGTATACAAACCTGCTCTTGGTTTCTTCTAGACATTTTACAAAACCGTGATGACTAAATGACCCATTAGTCTGGAAGCCCCTTGTCAAATACCATCTGGAACTTCAAAGACGTTATGATTTTACACTGGGCGTGGTGGAGCACGCCTGTAATCCTAGTACTTGGGAGTCAGACAGGATCTGGGTTCGCGGCTAGCCTCAGCTACATAGGCGCTCTGCAACTTAGTGAGGCCCTGTTTGAAAATAAAGAATAAAAAATAGGGCTGGGAGTGTAGCTTGGAGGTTGAATGCCCCTGGGTCCCGTCCCCAGTATCACACACAAAAAGCAGTTGCGGTGGTCACCTCGAGTTCTTTTCTTCAGCCCAGATAGTTATCATGGACCAGGGTATAAAAAGCCACCACAAGCAGTTGGGATTTAGTGCACAGCAAGAAATATAAAGAATTGAGAACACTGCGTGTCAAAGAGGTGTGTGTGGGGGGGCAGCGCTTCTCAGAGGAGACCCCGATTATAAATAAGGTTTGTACTACCCGGCCTTCCTTATCTGGGTTGCTAAGTTCCCAAGCCAATAGCCTGAGATCCCACGTGGGAGGATATTTTTTCCCCTAGGTCTTCCCAGGCCCTTGGCCTTTTAAGTCTGAAGGTTTACAACTTCCTTAGTGTTGGCCTTCATCTTATCTTCATTGCCAGGCCAAGCCAGGGGGGCTCTGGACAGAGCAGTCCACACAGCAGGCCTGGAAGAGTAGGAAGAAGCTTTTTTTTTTCTTCTCGGTATTGGGGCTAGAACCCAGGAGCACTGTACCTCCAAGCTATACCCCCAAGACCCCCCAGCTAATTTTGTAGTCTTATTTATTTATATTTTTTGTAGTACTGGGGATGGAACCCAGGGGCATTCTACCTTCGAGCTACACTCCTAGCCCTATTTTTTATTCTTTATTTTGAACTGGTCTCACTGAGTTGCGAAGGGCCTAAGTAGCAGAGGCTTTCCTCGAACCATGATCCTCCCGTCTCAGCCTAGGAATGATGAGATTACAGGTGTGCACCCTGCCTGACACTTCAGGTGCTTCAGTGAACTTCCTTTATGCCTCCTTTTGTCTGTCTGCAACTTACCTTTTCTGTCCCTGAGATAGTCTATAACTGACATTGATAAGCCAGAGACTAGTTTTGGTAATGTCCCCTAAAAGCCTTATTAACAGAAGTAACTGATTGGCCCCCCCCCTTTTTTTAATACTGAGGACTGGACTTGGGCATTCTACCTCAGAGCTATACCCCCCGCCCTATATTTTATTCTTTATTTGAAAGTAAAGTTGCCAAGGTCCCCAGTAGCTGAGGCTGGCTGCCATCCTCCTGTCTGTTTCCCAAGTACTGGGATCGTAAGTGTGTGTCACCACCCTGGGCTGGATTGTGGGCTCCATTGTTCCCTTTTTAACAGTGGTAAAATACTGTCTTCCTCTTGATAGGTATGTAAAATCTCAGTGTTAAACCCGGCCTGGTGGCCCAAGCTTGTAATCCCAGCATTTGGGAGGCTAAAATACTGTAATCCAAGCACTTGGAAGGATTCCAGTTTGCAGACAGCCTCAGCCACTACTTAGTGAGGCCCTTTGCAACTCAGTGAGACCCTGTTTCAAAATAAAGAATAAAAAATAAGGCTGGGCCAGGTGTGGCGGCGCACACTTGTCATCCCCGCGCTTGGGAGGCTGAGACAGGAGGATCGCACAGGTTCGAAGCCAGCCTCGGCCAGGTGTGGCGGCGCACGCTTGTCATCCCCGCGCTTGGGAGGCTGAGACAGGAGGATCGCACAGGTTCGAAGCCAGCCTCAGCTACTGAGTGAGGCTCTCAGCAACTTAGTGAGACCCTGTTTCCAAATAAAATATAAAACAGGGCTGCAAGTATAGCCTGGAGGTAGAAAAGCCCCCTGGGTTCTACCCCCAGTACAATAAAAAAAAAAAAAAAAAGGCTGGGAATGTAGCTTGAACTTAGAAGGCACCTGGGTTCCATCCCCAGTACTGGAAAAAAAAAATAAAAAACTTCATTGTTTACACCATTTGCCTCCTCCAGAATATACTATCATTCCCAGTAACAGTGAAAACCATAGATGCCTGCCCCCATCCCTTCACATTCCCACAGCTCAGGAGACCCACTTCAGCAACACGGGAAGCTGAGACAGGCCCAAGGCCATGTCGGTAAAGTAGCAAAGCTCTGGCCTGTAGTAGGGTGTGGTAGTGCATACTTGTAATAGGAGGCTGAGATAGGAGGGTCACAAGGTTTTGGCAACTTAGACCCTGTTTTGAAAAAAAAAGAAAATTGGGCTGAGGGTGTAGCTCAGAGGTACAACGCCCTGGATTTCATCCCCAGTACAATATACATAAATAAAAGTAAGGGCCGGAGGTGTAGTTCAGGAGTAGAATACCCCTGGGTTCGGTCCCAGCACCATCACCATTCCCCCCAAAAAAAACAAGGCGGTCCTACAGCTGGTGGGTGGGTACGGAAGCCGGGTCATACTTCAATTCCAGGCCTTCTAAACACCTCAGAGCCAGGCGTGGTGGTGCATACCATCCCAGTACTTGGGAGGGGAGGCTAAGAATGGAGGATTGCAGGTTTGCAGCCAGCCTCAGCTACTTAATGAAGCCTTCCACAACTTGGCTCAGAGATAGAATGCTCCTGGATTCAATCCCGTTTTGCAAAAACAAAACTACTCAGATTCCATTTCCTATTTTGGTCACATTAATAAAACATGCTAAGCCGGGCGTGGTGGCGCACGCTTGTAATCCCCGCGCTTGGAGATCGCGCAGGTTCAAAGCCAGCCGGACTGGCTTAAGAGACCCTATTTCCAAAGATAAAATAAAAAGCATAAAATAGGTCTGAGAGTGTAGCCTGGAGGTAGAAGGGCTTCCAGAAACCCCAGTACCACCCAAAAAAACCACGCTCAGGAGAAAGATGGCATGTCATTGCCCACTACACATCTGTATCATATCAAGTCTGGTCATGTTTGTGTTGCAGAATGTAACAGAATTAATGTATGGTGATAGAAACACAAAATTAATATATTTAGCAGCCAAGTGTGATGACACACACATGTAATACCAGTACTTAGGAGGCTGAGACAGGAGGATTGTAGGTTCACAGCCAGCCTCAGCAACTAGTGAGGCTGTCATCAACCTAGCTAGACCCTGTTTAAAAAAAAAAAAAAACAAAACAAAACTGAGCTGGGCACGGTGGTGCATGTTTGTAATCCCAGTACTTGGGAGGCTGAGACAGAAGGATCACAGGTTCACTGTCAGCCTCAGCTACTTAGTGAGGCCCTCTGCAATTTAGTGAGACCCTGTTTCAAAATATGAAAAAAATTGGGCCGGAGGTATAGCTCAGAGGTAGAATGCCTCTGAGTTCAATCCTAAGTACCAAAAAGAAGAAAAAAAATTGGCTGGGGTGGAGCTCTGAGGCAGAATGCCTCTGGGTTCAATTCTCAGTCACACACACACACACAAACACAAACGTATTTACTTATAAACTATTTCCCCCAAATGGGAAAATATTAATTCACTTTGTGCAACTAATATTAAATGCCCACTCTCTAACTTGGTAATCAGTGGCAAAAACAGACATGGTCCATGGTCCTTGTACTTTCTGGTTCTGTAGACTGCTGACTGGCCTCTAAGTGGTTAGTCATAGGTAAAAAAACTGTTAATGTTTAACCCTTCAATGCAGCTATGAATTCTGATAATGGTAAAAATATCAGTCAAGGATAGAAAACCTCTATAAATATCTTATTTCAAATTCCTTCTCAAGTGTGCGAGTGTCAGTTATACTGCCAATGTGAAGCGTGTGTGTGTGTTTATTTTATTAAGGACTTTTTTTTTTTTTTGTGGTACTAGGATCCAGGGGCATTTTACCTCCGAACTACACCCCCAGCCCTATTTTTTAATTATTTATTTTGAAACAGTCTCCCGAATTGCAAAGAGCCTAAGTGGCTGAGGCTGCCCGCAAACCATGCTCCTCCTGTCTCAGCTCCTAAATGCTGGGATTACAAGGATGTGCCACCAAGCCTTGTTCATTATTGAGGATTTAACCCAGAGGCATTGTACCTCCAAGCTGAAGTGTGTGTGTGTGTGTGTGTGTGTGTGTGTGTGTTACTTACTGGGGATCTGCATTCTACCTCCACGCTAAACTCCCAGTCTTTTATTGCTGAGAGCCTCCTATGTTGCTGCGGCCATCTTTGAAATCACAACCCTCCAGTCTCATCCTCCCAGTTAATGGAATCACAGGCATGCTCCACCACACCCAGCTTGAACCCTGTTCTTTCCAAGGAAGCAAGTACTCTTTTTTTTTTTTGCCTTTTTTCTTTTTGGGTGGTACTGAGGGTGGAATCTAGGGGCCTTTTACCTCCGGGCTATACTCCCAGACCTATTTTGTATTTTATTTGGAAACAGGGTCTCATTAAGTTGCTGAGAGCATCACTAAGTAGCTGAGGCTGGCTTCGAAGCTGTGCGATCCTCCTGTCTCAGCCTCCCAAGCGCGGGGATGACAAGCGTGCGCTGCCATGCCCGGCTCTGTTGGTTTATTCTCAATGGAGACATCAAAAGCAGGAATGAGTAGTACAGTTACATTACTACCATGACACTGAAAATGTAAGGTGAATGCACACAGATTCCCTAAAAAAACCCTGAATACTAAAGGGTTACATAAGGACCTACTACTTTTTGTCCCAGGGAACACCATTTTACTAGGACTGATTTTTGAGGTTCTCTTTCCACAAAACTTAAAAGACTTGGTACAAGTGTAAAAGCAACTAAATGTTCAAAATGAGCCGGGTGTGGTGGCGCACGCTTGTCATCCCAGCATTTGGGAGGCTGAGGCCGGAGGAGCGCGGTCAATTAATTTTAACTGCTCCAAATTAATTTGGATATATCAGTTTTTTCTCTCATCCTTTTAACAAGTCTTTAACATATTTATGTTTGTCTTTGAAAAGCAATAGAGCGGGGAAGGAGTGGGATGGGAACTGGGAAAGGGCTAAATGAGGGGTGTGTGCATGTATGCCTCTACTATTTTATACCCCATTAAGATCAGTTTGACTACAATGCACCAATAAAATGAATAAATGAAATAAAATCAACACAGACTTCTAAGGACTTAAAGAAATAGAAAATTTCTTTTAATTTGGCTCATTGGTCCTATACCTCATCTACCAATGTTTATTGTTAGTATTTACAAACAGTAAGTTGTATTTATTGTTACAAATATAAACAGTACAGTTATCTTTGCAATCTCTTTCATAAATTCAATTTCTTTTAGTTATGTATTAATCTCAATAAAGATGCATATTTTATTTTATTTTTAAGGCAAATTGTAAACTTTCTTATACAAGTCTTGTCATATTTCATCCTGTCATGGGGCGAGCACTGTTCACAAAATACACGAATGCTTTGTTTTATTGGGAATTGAGCCCAGGACTATTCTACCTCTAAGCTATGTCCCAGTCCTATTTTAGTTTTTATGTCTGAAACGGTCTTATTAAGTTACTGAAGGCCTCACCAAGTTGCTGAGACTGGCCAGGAACCTGCGACCTTCCTGTCTCGGCCTGCCAAGTGCTGGGATTACAGGTGTGCGCCAGGCTACCGTGCTTCAGCTTGTGAGGCTGGCGAGAAGAGAACCGAGCTGCTGAGCCACGCTGCGAAGGCCAGATGTGCCCCAGGCTCTGCCTGCCAGCGTGCTCCCTGCCCCGTCTAGGTGGAAGCCACCCAAGGCAAGGTGGCTTTCCTACGTGCCACAATGGAAAACTGCTACAAGACCTACGAGTTAAACACTCACACCTAGACACCAGAGCGCTTTAAAGCTGACCGGGACTTTTCATCTTCAAAGCATCTTCAGAAAAATACGAATTGCCCAGCTACCCCTTCAAAGTAGTTCCAAGGAAAAGCTGTCTCCTCAAAACCTTTTTTATCACACTACATTTACATCTTTTGCTAACCAAGGTACAGAGCTTTGGACTTGTCTAACTAGAACAGGCTGTACTTTTGTTAATACTATTTTCTCTTAGAGCGAGTTCTTCATTGACGCTGCAGTGCGGAAAGTATCAACACTATTAATCATCTTCATCCTCTGCATTGCCAAGGACTTCCTCTTTCTCACCCTTGTCACGAAGGGTGAGCAAAAGCTTGAGACGTACGTTTCAGAAGATAAACTGCTGCGTGAAGACCCCCTATGTTCACCCAGACTGTATGCACCTTTCGCCATAAATGTCCCATTCCAGATAACGCCTGTGTACACACAAGAAGCACAGTAAAAATCAGATTTATAGTAGAAACAAACCGGGAATCCTAGTTGCCAGTTAAGAAACACTAGGGGAAGAAAAAATACAAACTCTATTCAAACCACTGTCCCCGAGTTTACCTTAAAATGATCTTAGGCCGGGCGTGGTGGTGCACGCGCTTGGGAGGCTGAGACAGGAGGATCAAAGCCAGCCTAAGCTACGTAGTGAGGCCCTGTTTCCAAATGAAATATGAAATAGGTCTGGGAGTAGAGCCCAGAGGTAGAAAGCCCCTGGGTTCCACCCCCAGTGCCACACACACAAAAAAAAGGATCTTAAGAGCTGGGTGTGGTTATAATACCAGCGCTTGGGAGGCTGAAACAGGAAAACTGCACAAGTTCAAAGCCAGCCTCAGCTACGTAGTGAGGCTGGTATCAAAGTAGTGAGACTCGCTGGGCGTGGTGGGCACGCTTGTCACCCCCACGCTTGGGAGGCAGAGACAGGAGGATCGCGCAGGTTCGAAGCCAGCGGCGCGCGCTGGCTTAGGAGACCCTGTTTCCAAATAAAAAAATGTAAAAATGGGTCTGGGAGTGTAGCCCGGAGTTAGAAGGGCTTCCAGGAACCCCAGTACCACCAAAAAAAAAAAAAAAGTAGTGAGCCCCTGTTTCCAAATAAAGTATAAAATAGGTCTGGGAGTATAGCCCGGAGGTAGATAGCCCCTGGGTTCCACCCTCAGTACCACATACATACAGAAAAATCAAAGGGTCCCAAGTTGCCAGAGGCTGCGAGTTTAGGCTGATGCACAGCACCTTTGTAAAGCATTTCTTGTCCTGAGTAAGTAGTGCAGCTCGGCCTGTCCCTGGTCTACACACTCGGCTCATCTCCCATAAGCAAGCTGGGTAAAGATTCCAGTTTGTCTTCTTGGAGCCCATCCTATAAAAAAAGGTTTGATTAGACAACCACTTACTGTTTCAAAATCTAGAACTAGCCAGGCGTGGTGGCGGCACACCCTTGTAATTCCAGTGCTTGGGAGGCTGAAACAGGGAGATCACAGGTTTGTGGCCAGTCTCAACTATTCAGTGAGGCCCTCCACAACTTAGACCCTGTTTCAAGATAAAATATGCTGGGCGTGGTGGCACATGCTTGTAATCTCAGCATTTGGGGGGCTGAGACAGGAGGACCCGAGTTGAGTTCGCAGCCAGCCTCAGCTACTTAGTGAGGCCCTCTGCAACTCAGTGAGACCCCATTTCAAAACAAAGAATAAAAAAAGGGCTGGAGTATATGTAGCTCAGAGAAAGAATGTCCACTGAGTTCTATCCCCAGCACCAAAAAAATTAAAAATAGAGCTAGGGGTAGAGCTCAGAAGTAGAATGCCCCTGGATCAAATCCCCAGTATCCCCCCCCCAAATAAATAAAAATAAAAGAATTAAAACAGAGATAAGGAGTGAGCCGGGCGTGGTGGCGCACGCTTGTAATCCCAGCATTTGGGAGGCTGAGACCCGGAGGATCATAGTTCGGGGACAGCCTCAGCTACAGTGAGGCCCTCTGCGACTCAGTGAGACCCTGTTTCAAACTAAAGAATAAAAAATAAGGCTGGGGGTGTAGCTCAGAGGTTGAATGCCCCTGGGTTCCATGCCCAGTACCACCAAAAAAATAAAATAAAATAAAATCTAAGACTGCATTAAAACTTCTAAAAATCTAAGACTGCAATCAAAACTTCATGCATCCTGAGGGATAAAAAGTTGCCTTTTAGAAGCCAGAGCTTTGACATTATATGCCAATGAAATTAACTAGAACAGTAAACCGCTTAGCATTTTACTTAAAAAAAATTGTGTAGCTGGCCGGGCGTGGTGGCACACACTTGTAATCCCAGCATTTGGGAGGCTGAAACAGGATGATTGCGGTTCAGAACAGCCTCAGCTACTTGGTGAGGCCCTCCGCAACTCGGTGAGGCCTTGTTTCAAAATAAAGAATAAACAAATTGGGCACGGGGTGTAGCTCGGGCGTGGTGGTGCACACTTATAATCCCAGCATTTGAGGGGCTGAGACCAGAGGATGGAGGTTCACACACAGCCTCAGCTACTTAGTGAGGCCCTTTGCAACTCAGTGAGACCTGGTTTCAAAATAAAAAGAATAAAAAACAGGGCATGGGGTGTAGCTCGGAGGTCGATTGCCCCTGGGTTCCATCCCCAGACCCGCAAAAAAAAAAAAACA
The DNA here is from genome assembly GCF_963383645.1 of Muscardinus avellanarius. Taxonomy (NCBI): domain Eukaryota; kingdom Metazoa; phylum Chordata; class Mammalia; order Rodentia; family Gliridae; genus Muscardinus; species Muscardinus avellanarius. The sequence continues at coordinate 1,099,450 of NC_137808.1, forward strand.
AAAAAAAAACACCAACTTTTTTGGACTACTTTTAATACTACTAGGGATTGAAACCAGGGTCATTGAACCTACCATGCCTGGCATAACTATTACTTATTATTTATTTAGCCACTGCGGATTGTCAGGCATTCAACCTCCAAGCTATAGCCCTAATCTAATTTATTTTTATTATTGAAATAGGGTCTCACTAGGTTGATGAGAATCTCACTACCTGCTGAAGCTGTCCTCAAGACTGCAATCCTCTTCTCACCTCCTCCCAAGTACTGGGATTACAAGTATGCATCTAGCTCATTTTTATTTTTTGTGGTGCTGGGGGTTAAACCCAAGGGCATTCTATCTCTGAGCTACATCCCCAGTCCTATTTTATTGTTTGTTTACTTATTTACTTATTTAATTTTGGTGATACTGGGGGTGGAACCCAAGGGCCTTCTACCTCCAGGATACACACCCAGACCTATTTCATATCTTATTTGGAAACAGGGTCTCACTAAGTTGCTGAGAGCCTCACTCAGTAGCTGAGGCTGGCTTCGAACCCGCGCGATCCTCCTGTTTCAGCCTCCCAAGTGCGGGGATTACCTAGCTCATGGTGCACACTTGGAATCCCAGTATTTGGGAGGCTGAGACAGGAGGATCGCAGTTCGAGGACAGCCTCAGTACAGTGAGGCCCTTTGCAACTCAGTGAGACCCTGTTTCGAAAAAAAGAATAAAAAATAGGGCTGGGGGTATAGCTTGTAGGTAGAATGCCTGTGGGTTCCATCCATAGTACTGAAGAAAGAAGAAAGAAAGAAAGAAAGAAAGAAAGAAAGAAAGAAAGAAAGAAAGAAAGAAAAAAAGAAAAAGAAAGAAAGAGAATGAGCAGGGCTGGAGGTATAGCTCAGAGGTAGAATGGCCTTGGGTTCAATCTCTAGTCACACACACACACACACACACACACACAACCCACCCACCCACCAACTTCCTGGCTGGTTGTGATGCAAGCATGCCTGCAATCCCACAGGTTCAAGGCCAGCCTCAGCAACTTTGATCCAGTCTCAAAATAAAACACAGAATAAGCAGGCGTGGTGATGCACACCTGTAATAAATCCCCGTGCTCGGGAGGCTGAGACAGGATCACACAGGTTGAAGCCGCCTCCGCTACTGAGTGAGGCCCTCAGCAACTCAGTGAGACCCTGTATTTAAATAAATTATTAAAAAAATAGGGCTGGAGGTAGAAAGCCCCTGGGTTCCACCCCCCAGTACCACCAAAACAAAACAAAAAACCAGAATAGGGTGTCGGTAGAATGCCCTGGGCTCAATCCCTATGTTTACCACCCCCCAAGAAAAAGCTTCAGCCCTACCTTTTTCCAAATGGCATATCCGTTACAATGACATCCACGGAGCCAGTCCTCAGTGGGAGACAGCAGATGTCCCACTGAACCGCATCAATGGCCAAGCCGCAGGGTGCTTTGCTGTGGGAACATTGCGCATGTGCGTCAACATACTCAGAAGTGTGAACGTGTTAGGGGAAAAAAACTTTTCTAAGAAGCGACTGCTATAGCAAAGAATAAATGCTAAGAGTGACAATGAAGACCAACAATCCAATTTTTTCATTTTTTATTTTTTGTGGTCCTGGGTGTGAAACCCAGGGGCTTTCTACCTCCAAGCTATACTCCCAGACCTATTTTATACTTTATTTGGAAACAGGGTGTCACTAAGTTCCTGAGACCCTAAGTAGCTGAGGCTGCCTTCGAACCTGTGTGATCCTCCTGTCTCAGCCTCCCAAGCGCGGGGATTACAAGCGTGCGCCACCACGCCTGGCAACGATCCAATTATTTATTTATTTAATTTTTGTGGTACTGGGATGGAACCCAGAGGCTTTCTACCTCCGAGCTATACTCCCAGACCTATTTTATATTTTATTTGGAAACAGGGTCTCACTAAGTTGCTGAGGCTGGCTTTGAACCTGTGCGATCCTCCTGTCTCAGCCTCCCAAGTGCTGGGATTACAAGCGTGCGCCACCACGCCCGGCTAACATCCAATTTTTAAAAAATAACAAATTGTGTTGAGGCATCCTGTAATTCTAGTATTTGGGAAACTAAGATAAGAGGATCACAGGTTCAAGGCCAGCCTCAGCTATGTAGCAAGACCCCTAGCAAGGGCTGGGCGTGTAACCTGGAGGTAGAAGGCACCTGGGGTTTCATTCCTAGTACCAAAAAAGAAAAAAGGAAAAAAAAAAAAACTGAGAAAAAAAAATTTTTTAAAGGGCCGGGCAAGCCAGGCGTGGTGGCGCATACTTGTAATCCTGGCATTGGGGAGGCTGAGACAGGAGGATCGTGGTTTGTGGACAGCCTCAGCTACTTAGTAAGGTATTTTGCAACTCAGTAAGACCCTGTTTCAAAATAAAGAATAAAAAAATAGGGCAGGGGGTATAGCTCAGAGGTTGAATGCCCCTGGGTTCCATCCTCCCCAGACCCACAAAAATAAATAAATAAATAAATGGCCATGCACAGTGGCGCACACTTGGATTCCCAGTACTTGGGAGGCTTAGACAGGAGGATCAAAGGTTCACAGCGACTGAGTGAGGCTCTCAGAAACTTAATAAGGCCCTGTTTCTAAATAAAAAATGAAGCCAGGCATGGTGGTATATAGTTTTAATCACAGCATTCGGGAGGCTGAGGAGACAGGAGGAAGGTGGTTCAAGGACAGCCTCGGCTACTAAGTGAGACCCTGTTTCAAAATAAGAATCAAAAAACAAAAGGGCTGGGAGTGTAGCGCAGAGGTAGAATGCCCCTGGGTTCCATCCCAGGTACTGCAAAAGCAATTAAACAAATAAATGAGTATGAATGGGTACCATGAAACAGGGCTGACGGTGTATGTAGCTCGGGGCAGAATGCCCGGGGTCCAATCCCCAGCACCGCAATGACAAAGCCATGTAGAATGAAAGCCTAGTCACCCAATAAAACTATTACAGCAGCTACATCAAAATCCTGTAAGCAAATTTGAAAAAACAGTTGCTTTTCAAGCGATCAACACCTGTTTCCTCTACCATTGGGGGAAAAAACAAATTAGGGGCTGCTGAGCTTGTTGCAACGAACTGCAAGAGACAACTTCACTTTGTGTGTGTGTGATATCAAGATTAAACCCAGGAGCACTCTACCTCTGAGTTCCACACCCAGCTGGATTTTTTTTTAATTTTTAAAATTTTTTTTGCAGTACTGGGGATGGAACCCAGAGGCATTCAACCTCTGAGCGACACCCCTAGCCCTCGTTTTTATTTTTCTTTATTTTGAAACGGGGTCTCACTGAGTTGCAAAGGGCCTCATTAAGTAGCGGAGGCTGGCTGTGAACCATGATCCTCCTGTCTCAGCCTCTTGAATGCTGGGATGCCAATCATGAGTGACCACGCCCAGGTTTTTATTCCTTATTTTTTATTTATTTATTTATTTTTTTGGTGGTCCTGGGGTTCCTGGAAGCCCTTCTACCTCCGGGCTATACTCCCAGACCTAGTTTTACATTTTTATTTGGAAACAGGGTCTCCTAAGCCAGCGCGCGCGGCTAGCTTCGAACCTGCGCGATCCTCCTGTCTCCGCCTCCCAAGCGCGGGGATTACAAGCGTGCACCAACACGCCCGGCTTTTATTATTATTATTATTATTATTATTATTATTATATTTTTGGGGGAGGTACTAGGGATGAAACCCTTCTACCTCCGGGCTACACTCCCAGTCCTATTTTACATTTTTATTTGGAAACAGGGTCTCCTAAACCAGCGCGCGCGGCTGGCTTCGAACCTGCGCGCTCCTCCTGTCTCCGCCTCCCCAGCGCGGGGATGACGAGCGTGCGCCACCACGCCCGGCCTTTATTCCTTATTTTGAACTGGGGTCTCACTAAGTAGCTGAGGCTGGCCACGAACTGCGACCCTCCCGTCTCAGCTTCCTAAGTACTGGGTTTACAAGCATGTGCCACCTAGCCCAGCTCAACTTCACATCCTTAAAGTTGATAAGGAATGTGCTGATGAAAAGATGACAGACGCTAAAGGGTCTGCAGGCTGAAGACCAGCCGGGCGTGGCGGCGGCGCGCGCGCGTATTCCCAGCATGTGGGAGGCTGAGACCTGAGGATCACACAGGTTCGAAGCCAGCCTCAGCTACTGAGTGAGGCCCTCTGCAACTCAGTGAGAGCGGGTTTCAAAATAAAAAATAGGGCAGGGGGTGTAGCTTAGAGGCCCAATGCCCCTGGGTTCCACCCCAGACCCGCAAAAAAATAAAAAATAAAAAAAAAGGCTGAAGGACTTCCGGGAAGATGGCGACCGAGAAAAGCGGGGCTTAAGAGCCCCGCTAACAACAAATCTCCATTACTACAAAATCAGCGCCTTTCAAAGCCAGAAAACAACATCACCAGGAAAACAAAAAAATCACCAGGCTCCAGAGAGAAAGCGGACTGAGAACAGAGCCACAGAGGAGATCCTCACGCCCGAGGAAGCGGCTTCACGCCCGAGGACGCGGCAGCAGCCATACTGCCGGCGGCACCGGCGAGTTCACGGGACGGCCACATCAAGCCGAGGGGAGCCGCTGCGGAACAGCCAGGCGGGATTTCTCGGCGCAGGAAGCATCTAAAGCTCGCAGTGGCTGAGCTCAGCACACGCTGCAGGGATTCAGAGTGGAAATCAAAACCAAGAAAAAAAAACGCCAGCCCCACAGCCGAGGGCGTAGCAGCGGCGCCATATTGCCACCGGCGGCAGCAGCAGAGAATTCACCGAATCCAGTACAGCTACATCTGCGTACTCAAGAACAGTGAGTCAAATTGCGGGCTCCAGAGGAGAAATCCCAGTACTGTACTCACTGGGACTTGACCCAGTGGGAGAGGGGCGGTGGCAGTGATATTACACCATAGGAGAACGTGCAACCAGGCACCCCCCACAGTCTAAAGCAGCCTCTATCGACTCTCTGGGTCGGAGACTCTGTGATACAACCCAGTAAAGGAGTAGTGGGGTCTGAGATACTACAGACTCGAGATCCAGAACACCTTAAGTGAAGTCATAGTGACCCAAGGGAAGAACCCAGAGAAGGCACAAACTTCCGAAATCATGGGAAAGAGGAATAATACTAGAGCAATCAATGCTCACAACCCCACAACATCAGAACCCGATAAAACTGAAAATCAGAGATTTCTAGAAGATCAAATCAGGAAAATAACTGTAGAAATAATAGAGGTGCTTCGAAAAGAACTCAGAGAGAGCCAAAAAGAGATAAAGGATGCAATTAATGAAGTAAAGGCCTCAATTCAAAGCACAAACAACCGATTAGAACACATGGAGAACAGAATCTCGCTCTTAGAAGATAATCATTCCAAAAATGAATGCATAATTTCTAATCTAGAAAAAAATATCCGACAGCAGGAATCTGATATTGAAGAAATATGGGCCCATTTTAAGAGAGCTAACCTAAGAATAATTGGAATAGAGGAGGGAAAAGAAAGTGAAACCAAAGGGATCAACAATCTCTTCAAGGAAGTAATAGCAGAAAATTTTCCAGACATAGAGCAAGAGGTCGATACGCAGGTCCAGGAAACTTATAGAACTCCCTTTAGACAGGATCAGAGAAGAGGATCCCCACGCCATATAATTGTCAAAATGACCAATGTGGAAGCCAAGCAGAGAATCCTAAAGGCAACAAAAGCAAAGGGCCAAGTGACATTCAGAGGCAAACCAATTAGAATCACTCCAGACTTCCCAAACCAAGTTATGAGAGCCAGAAGGGCTTGGAGTAACATATTCCCAATTTTGAAAGAAAACAACTTCCAGCCAAAAATTTCCTACCCAGAAAAACTTTCTATCAAATTAGATGGAGAAATAAGAAGCTTCCATGACAAACAGAAACTGAAGGAATTTATGTCTTCAAAACCAGCGCTAGAGAAAATACTCAAAGAGATTAACTACAAAGAAGAAATAGATAACACACATCAGAACTAGAGAAACAAGATTTTCCATCCAACAGACAACTAAGATTGGTTATCTGTGGAGATTCATTATTTATGTTAGTCTTTTACCTATCTCTAAAGGGTATTGTTTGCCTTTATTGTTTGTTAATTTTTAGGATTTCTAGTTGGAATATTAATATACCTTCAGATATAGCATTTGGAAATATTTTATCCCATTCTATTAGTAACTGTTAACTCTGTTTACATTGTCTTTGGATATACAATATGTTTTTTATTTTTTTAGGGAGTCTGTATCCTCTTCTGTTGCCTGTGCCATTGAAATCATAACCAAGAAATCACTGCCAATTTCAATGTTGTGAGGTTTTATAACCCAGATTTTCTCCTAAAAGTTTATAGTCTTAAGATTTATATTTAGGTCTTTTATCTATTTTGAGTTAATATTTGTATATGGGATTAGGTAAGGGTCCAATTTTATTCTTTTCCATGTAATTATTATTTTTCAATAATATTTAGTTAAAAGATTATTATTCCCACCACCAAATGTTCGTGGAAACCTTGTCAAAAATAACTTGACAATATAGGGAAGAATTTAGCTCTAGGCTTTTAGTTAACTCCAATGGTTTATATATCTGCCTTTAGAATATTACTACACTGTTTCAATTATTGTAGCTTTATATGGCTTGAAATCAGAAAATATACATCTTCTAGCTTTGTTTTTTTCAAGATCGTTGTGGGTACCTAGAGTCCATATTCCATATTAGGATACTTTTTTTTCTGAAAAATAAATATATAAATATATGATAGTTTCACCTAAAAAATAGAAAAAAAATATTAAAAAAAAAAAAAAAAAAAAAAGGCTGAAGACCCACGCTGACCAACCAGGTAGTGACAAGCGGCCTGAGGACACACAGCGGGCACGCACACAGGAATACTTCCCATGTTAAATAGAAAATATGGGCTGGGCGTGGGGGCGCTCGCTGGTAATCCCAGTACTTGGGAAGCTGAGACACGAGGCTCACAAGTTCGAGGTCATTCTCAGAACTGAGAAACCTCAGTAACCTAGTGAGACCCTTTCTCCAAACAAAAACACAAAAAGGGCTAGGGATACAGCTTGGAAGTATTATTTCTGTTTATTTTGAGACCGGATCTCACTCAGTTGAAAGTTTCACTATTTGTCCTCAAGCCTGCAATCCTCCTGTCTCAGCCTCCCACACACTGAGATGATAAACGTACACTACCATGCTCAGCTAAATCTTTTTTTTTTTTTTTTGGTGGTACTGGGGTGGAACCCAGAGGCTTTCTACCTCTGGGCTATACTCCCAGACCTTTTTATATTTTATTTGGAAACAGGGTCTCACTGAGTTGCTGAGAGCCTCACTCAGTAGCTGAGGCTGGCTTCGAACCTGTGCGATCCTCCTGTCTCAGCCTCCCAAGCGCAGGGAATACAAGCGTGCCCACCGCGCCCGGCTCAGTTAAATCTTTTATATGTGTTACATTCTGTTTTCCCTCACGTTTCCAAAGTATACTTTTTTAGACTTTTATTTATTTTTTAAGTTTTGGGGATTGAGCCCAGGGGCATTCTACTAACATATACTCCCAGCCCTCTTTATTTATTTTTTTGTTTTGAAACAGGGTCTTGTGAGCCTGTTTCCAAATAAAAATAAATAGGCCTGGAGGTATAGCTCAGAGTTGGAATGCCCATGTGTTCAATCCCCAGATCCACAAAAGAAACAGGGTCTCACTGGTTTGCTGAGTCTTGCTACTTGCTGAGGCTGTTCTCGAACCTGTGATCATCCTGTCTCTCCGCCTCCCACATACTAGGATAAGTGAAGTAACACAATGTTCAATTTTGTCACAATTCACTGGACACACACACACACACACACACACACACACACACACACATTTTGCAGTACTGGGGATGGAACCCAGGGGCATTCTACCTCCAAGCTATATCCCTAGCCCTATTTTTTATTTTTTATTCTGAAACAGGGTCTCACTTAGTTACAAAGGGCTTAAGTAGCTGAGGCTGTGCTCGAACCTAGATCCTCCTGTCTCAGCCTCCCAAATGCTGGGATTACAAGTGTGCGCCACCATGCCCAGCTTCACTGGGGATATTAACTCATAAATTCAACATTAAAAGTGATTAAAAGATGCCATAAAAGGCCAGGCATGGTGGCACACGCTTGTAATCCCCGCACTTTGGAGGCTGAGACAGGAGGATCACACAGGTTTGAAGCAGCCTCAGCTACTTAACGAGGCTCTCAGCTACTTAGTGAGACCCTGTGTCCAAATATAAAAATAAAAAAGATAGGTCTGGGAGTAAAGTCCGGAGGTAGAAAAGCCCCTGGGTTCCACCTCCAGTACCACACACACAAAACCAAGCCATAAAATCTCTGCAACTTTACCCTTCTTTATCTTGGCTCTTGTTCAGTAAAGAGGAGATGTTACTTGCTGTTCTTTTCATAGCCATTGGATTATTATCTCCAGCAATATGATAACAGAAAGACCATTCCGTTGCCCCCTAAAAGACAAAAATTTTTTCTTGAAACAGAAGTAACAAATTACCAAAGAGAAAATTATTTCAGTCACTTGACAATAAAGAAGGTCTACCAGGTGCGGTGGTGCACACCTATAATCCCAGTGCTTCGGAGGCTGAGAAGATGATCACAAGTTCAACAACTGCCTTAGCAATGTGGCAAGACTCGGCAAACCAGGGAGACTCTCTTTCAAAACAAAAAGGGTCTAGAGTGTAGCCCAGAAGTAGAATGCCCTGGGTTCAATCTCCAGTACCAAAAAAAAAAAAAAAAAAAAAAGCCACCTCAAATAGAACTGACTCAATCACCTACCTATAAGCCTTTGGACTGTGACTTTATATAATCTGATCTGCTGAAATATTTAACAGTTTCAAAATAAAATTCTACTTCTTCAGCATGACAGGTTCTTTTGTTTGTTTGCGGTATGGGGATGAAATGTTGGGGCATTCAACCTCCGAGCTACATGCCCAGTCCTATTTTATTCTTTACTTTGAAGCAGGGTCTCACTGAGTTGCACAGGGCCGCACTAAGTAGCCGAGGCTGGCTGCGAACCGCGATCCTCGGTTCACTTAGAAAACTTCTACTTAGAAAATCCTTTTCAGGCTGACACAGGAGGACTGCATGTTTGAGGACAGCCTCATACTTTCACCAACAAAGTAAGATCCTGTTTCAAAAATAAATACAAAGTCAGGCGTGGTGGCGCACACTTGTAATCCCGGTACTTGGGAGGCTGAGACAGGAAGATCACAGGTTCAAAGCCAGCCTTGCCAACTTAGCAAGGGCCTCAGCAACCTAACGAGACCCTGGTTCCAAATAAGAAATACAATCAGAGCAGGAGTGCACCTTGGAGGTAGAATATCTTTGGGGTCCATCCCTAGTGCCAGAACAACAACAAACGACTAGAAGTAGAGATGGGGGCCATGGGCGGTGGCGCACAATTGTAATCCCAGCATCACGGTTTGCAGACCGCCTCAGCTACTTAGGCCCTCTGCAACTTAGCGGGACCTTGTTTCAAAAAATAAAGAATAAAAAATAGGGCAGGGGGTGTAGCTTGGAGGTAGAATGCCCCTGGGTTCCATCCTCAGTACCGCAAAAAAAAAAGAAAAGAGAGTACAGCTTGGAGGTAGAATGCCCATGGGCTCAACCCCCAGTACCACAAGAAAAAAAAAAATAATAACTTTCCAGTTCTTGCTTTGCTTTATACTACTTTTATCCTTCCTCTCAACAAGCCTTGTCACTTAGCCAGGAAAGAACGAAACAAAACAAAACAAAAAAACCGGGCATGGTGACACGTGCTTATAATCCCATATTCCCAGCATTTGGGAGGCTTAGAAGGTAAGATCCAGGTTCGCAGCCAGCCTTAGCTACTTAGTGAGGCCCTTTACAACTCAGTGAGACCCTGTTTCAAAGTAAATAAAAAATAGGGCTGAGGGTATAGCTTGGAGGGTCTCACCAAGTTGCTGAGAGCCTCACTAAGTAGCTGAGGCTGGCCTCGAACCTGCACGATCCTCCTGTCTCAGCCTCCCAAGCGCGGGGATTACAAGCGTGCGCCACCATGCCCGGCTTGTTATGTCTAATTTGCCCAATAGGTCTCGAACATTCTGGATGTATCATGCGCTTATCTAAGTTATTACCTCTATTGGTATTGCCCCTGTTCCACACATTGGATCAACTATTATATCAGTAGGTTGAGGTGCACAGAGCCTGGAGAAAAGAGAAACAAAAATAAGAAATAGCCTATGTTAAGAGGCTCAACTAAAGCCAAAGCTCCCACAATGACAATTTCTAAAGCTAAAGATCATTATCACATTGGAAAGAAGACCGATCTATAGCCATTTAAACAATAAATTTGGTGCCAGGCGTGGCGGCGCACACTTGTGATCCCAGTATTCGGGAGGCAGAGAACTCTGGGGTCTCACTGAGTTGCACAGGGCCTCACTAAGTAGCTGAGGCTGTCCACGAACCCGGATCCTCCTGGTCAGCCTCTCAAATGCTGGGATTATAAGCATGCGCCACCATGCCTGGCTCACAAAATACATGTGTAATTTCAAAATAAAAAATAAAATAGGGCTAGAGGTAAAGGAAGCAGAACACCTCTGTGTTCAATCTCTGATATCATGCATACACAAAAGAGAGGTAGATGAAAACTAGCATTCTAATTTTTTTTTTAAAGATTTAAAGAAGTTTATTAAAAGATAGAAATGCAGAGGATAGGTTCAGCTCCATACCAGACTGGCATGGAGGGGTGACTTGAATGAATACACCCTCATTCTAATTTTAAAATCGAGAAAATTGAAAATTGAAAGACGTGCTGGGTGTGGTGGTGTACACGCTTGTCATCCCAGCATTCGGGAGGCCGAGACCGGAGGATCACGGTTCACAGCCAGCCTCAGCTACTTAGTGAGGCCCTCTATCAATATAAAGAATAAAAAAATAGGGCAGGGGGTGGAGCTCGGAGGTTGGATGCCCCTGGATTCCAACCCCAGATCCACAAAAAAAAGAAGAGAAATGAAAGATGTGATATTTTCAGGATCAAGAAAAGAAGACTGGATATAGATGTATTATGTTATCCACCCCACCCCAAAATCAGTGGTACTGGGGATTGAACCCAGGGCACTGCAAGCACTTTTACCACTGGGCTACATCCCTGCCCCCAAAATCAGCGTTTTGAAGGTAATATCCGAAGCAAGTCTCTGCTTGAATCCATTCTCTTACCTGAGCATCCCGTAGGCAAGGGTGGACCTAAGAGTAGTGGGTCCAAAATGTGTGATGTTTCTGCGGTGGAGGCTCTCCTCCGTGAGCGCGATGCCCACGATGACTTCACTGTCGTGGATGTTCAAGAGGACCTACGGTGAAGTTACAGGGACTTCTAAGCCTCTTCAAACTGCATTTGGTATTGTGTGTGTGTGTGTGTAGTACTGGAAATGAAATCCAGGGTCATTCTACCTCTGAGCTCCACCCCCAGCCCTATTTTTAATTTATTTATTTATTTTTGCGGTACTGGGGATGGAACCCAGGGGCAGTTGACCTCCGAGCTCCACCCCCAGCCCTATTTTTTTATTCTTTATTTGAAACAGAGTCTCACTGACTTACAAAGGGCTTCACTAAATAGCTGAGGCTGTCCTAGAACTGCAATCCTCCATCTCAGCCTCCCAAATGCTGGAATTGTTACAAGAATGAGCCACCACACCAGGCCTGGGTTTTTTCTTTATTTTGAAACACAGTTTCACTAAGTTGTAGAGTACCTCACTAAGTGGCTGAGGCTGGCCCGTGAACCTCTTAACCATCTTGTCTCAGCCTCCCAAATGCTGGGATTACAAGCATGCACCACCACGTCCGGCTTGTATTTTTTAATTCTTAAACAGGGTCTCACTAGGTTGCTGAGAATCTCTCTACACTGCTGAGGCTGGCTTTGAACCTGTGATCCTCCTGTCTTAGCCTCCTAAGTACTGGGATTATAGGTGTGCACTGGCTTGCCCAGAGCACCAAATACTTTTTATGTATCATCTCTCTTTTTTTTTGGTGGTGGTACTAGGGTTCCTGGAAGCCCTCTACCTCCGGGCTACACTCCCAGACTTATTTTATATTTTTTATATTTGGAAACAGAGTCTCTTAAGCCAGCGCGGCTGGTTTCGAACCTGCGTGCTCCTCCTGTCTCCGCCTCCCAAGCATAAGGATTACAAGTGTGCGTCACCACTCCTGGCTGTATCATTTCATTTAACCTTCAAAATATACTGCCTGCCCTTGAAACACAAGCTCAGATAATCTTGTCCAACATTACACAGCTGTGGAGTCAATCTGGACCCAATTTATGGGTCTTCACATCCGACTCGCTCTGTCACCTCAGTTTAACTGTCCCTGCTAACTGGCTTAGAATGAAAAGTCTCCACATCGGTGACAACTTTCTCGAATCCTCACAGAGCTGGCACCTACCTCCACGTCGAAGTTGGTCATGTCGGCCTTCCACTGAAAATGCTCTTGGACCGCACCCCCGAAATCTCGCGCAGCCTCGTTGGAGGTGAAGCAGTGCCCCTCTCCTGCCCGGCTGCACGTGACTCTGAACTTGAGCACGCGCGGCTCCGTGTCCTCTCTTAAGGCGTCCTCCATCTCGTCTTGGCACGCCGCCACGTCGTCGCCTACCAACGTGGACACCTCCTCCTTGATGGCCAGGTTTTCGTAGTAGTCTAGGATGTGCGAGTCTAAACACTTGCAGGTGAGCTCGTTCACACCCGGCTCGTCTACTTTGTCTCCTTGTCCATTAGCAATCTTCCCTTTAACTGAATTCTGATTTATCTTTTTGCGCTTTGTCTTCTTTTTCTTGAAACTCCTGTTAATTTCCCAGGCCTCTAACGGGTCTGCCCACGGGAGTTTTCCAGCCAAGTCTTCAAAATCCTTTAGAATTTCTTCCTATGAAAGACAGAAAATGAAACCCATTCACTTTTCACCACTTTAATCACACAAATAAACCCCTACTCTGCTTACAGACTAATCATTCCATTAGATGTGGGGGAATGCATATCAAGAGAAAATAGTGCCTGCAATTAAGGAAATTCAAACCTCAATGAGAAATTAGGACATATAAACATTAGACTACTAACAATAACAGAAGACGGACTGGAAGATCAGAAGCAGGGTTTTGTAAACCGGGCACGGGCACACATGCATGTAATCCAAGTACTTGGGAGGCTGAGACGGGAAGATCACAGGTTCAAAGACAACCTAAGCTATTTAGTAAAGCTCTCAGCAACTTAGCAAGATCCTATTTCCAAATTAAAAAAAAAAGAGGATAGAGGGTATAGCTCAGTGATAAAAAAGAAAAAGAAAAGAAAAAGAAAAGAAGAAACTCAGCCTAGTGTAACCCCTGCACCATCTTAGAGCAGCACTGCAGGACCACGCTCTTCCCCACTGTGCCCCTCATCATTAAATGACAAGTTAATAGCACATTCAGAGAGCACGATCCACTTAAGAATCCTCCCAAGTCATTCCTTAACTGTTTTATTTTCTGGAAGTGCTTAGCACTATCAGAGGAGTCTAGGTCTCTCCCTGTTCCCCCTCGGGGCTCCTCCCAGAACATAAATGCCCCGTGGAAGGACCTTATCTGCCTTGACCTTTGCTATAACCGACACACCTAGAACAGCATTGCCTTATAAAAGGTGGTCATAAATAGCTACCAGACAACATGTGATCACGTGTGGAAAGGGGAAGTGCGGAGTAATGCTGCCAAATGTAACTACTCAAACACATTTATGTATTTATTTATTTACTGTGGTACTGGGGGTGGAACCCCGGGGCTTTTCTATCTCAGAGCTATACTCCCAGATCTATTTTATACTTTGTTTGAAAACAGGGTCTCACTAAGTTGCAGAGGGCCTCACTAAGTAAGCCGAGGCTGGCTTCGAACCTGTGCCATCCTCCTGTCCTAGCTTCACAAACACTGGGATTATAAACATGTTGGGATTATAAGCATGTTCCACCACACCTGGCTAACTACTGAAATATAAACTGAACGCTGGGCGTGGCAGCGCATGCTTGTAATCCCAGTATTTGGGAGGCTGAGACAGGAGGATCTCAGTTCACGGACAGCCTCAGCTACTTAGTGAAGCCCTATGCAACTCAGTAGACCCTGTTTCTTTTCTTTTCTTTTCTTTTTGGTGGTACTGGGGGTGGTTCCCAGAGGCTTTCTACCTCCGAGCTATACTCCCAGACCTTTTTTATATTTTATCTGGAAACAGGGTCTCACTGAGTTGCTGAGAGCCTCACTAAGTAGCTGAGGCTGGCTTGGAACCTGTGCAATCCTCCTGTCTCAGCCTCCCAAGCGCGGGGATTACAAACGTGCACCACCACGCCTGGCTAACCCTGTTTCAAAATAAAGAATGAAAAATAGGAGCCAGGCATGGTGGCGCACGCCAGTAATCCTAGCATTTGGGAGGTTAAGACCATACTACAGCCTTAGCTACTTAATGAGGCCCTCGACAACTTAGTGAGACCCTGTTTCAAAATAAAGAATAAAAAACAGGGCAGGGAGTGTAGCTCGAGGTCAAATGCCCCCGGTTGCATCCCCAGACCTGAAAAAAAAAAGGAAAGAATAAAATATAAAATATAGAGCTGAAGGTATAACATGGAGGTAGAATGCCCCTCAGTACTGCAAAAAATATTTAAATTGAGCCCTCCTCATTTCACACACTAACATCTAGTGTTAGCATATTGGACACAGAGATACAGAACATTTCCACTGGAAAGTTCTATTACATGGCACTGGTACTGACAGATGTGCTACTAAAGAACTAAACAGACACGAGTACTGACCAAGGGAACTGAAACCTGGTCATGGGAGGGAAATCTCTGCTACTTACTGGGAACCTACTCAAATAATGTCAAATCCAGAGTCAGCAAACTCAACGCTAATTACAAATAACTTTCTCATAAAGGCCCTTTAGCGTGTAATTCCAGTGACTCGAGAAGCTGAGGCAGGAGGATTGTAAGACTGAAGCCATCCTGGCCAACTAAGTAACCCTGAGGTGGGCAGAGTTAGGAAGACAGAGAGTTGTCCCTGGGTAGCTCTTAGAAATTCATCCCAAGCCAGGCCTGGCGGTGCACTCTTGTAATCCCAGCATTCTGGAGGCTGAGACTGGAGGACAGCAGTTCATGGACAGCCTCAGCTACTTAGTGAGGCTCTCCACAACTTAGTGAGACCCTGTTTCAAAATAAAGAATAAAAAATAGGATAAGGGGTGTAGTTCGAGGGTCGATGCCCCTGGGTTCCATCCCGAGACTAGCAAAAAAAAAAAAAAAAAAAAAAAAAAAAAAAATAGAGCTGGGTGTGGTGACAACCGCTTGTCATCCCAGCATTGGGAAGGCTGAGACAGGAGGATCACAGTTCGTGGACAGCCTCAGCTACTTAGTGAGACCCTTTGCGACTCAGTCAGACCTTGTTTCAAAATATAAAACATAAAATTAGGCTGGGGTGTAGCTAGGAGATAGAATGCCCCTGGGTTCGACCCCCCCAAAAAAAGGTATAGAATTTGCACATAACCTACACATATCATCTCTAGATTACTTGTCGTACCTGATGCTATAGAAATGGTTATTGTATTGCTTATAAAATAATGACAAGAAAATAAGTGTGTACATATTCAGTATAGACTAATTTTTTTTTTTTTTTTTTTTTTGGTACTGGGGATGGAGCCCAAGGGCTTTCTACCTCTGGGCTACACCTCCAGACCTATTTTATATTTTATTTGGAAACAGGGTCTCACTTAGTTGCTGAGAGCCTCACTAAGCTGCTGAGGCTGGCTTCGAACCTGCGATCCTCCTGTCTCAGCCTCCCAAGTGCAGGGATTACAAGTGTGTGCCACCACGCTGGGCTAGACTAAAATTTTTTTCAATTATTTTCAATCTACAGTTGACTGAATCTAAATGGATACAGAGGGCAACTATGTTCTCCTTTGGAATAACTTTGAAGCAAGGAGAAGAAAAGGTTAGTAGTATGGAAATTATACCTCAATAAAGCCATTAAACAAAAAGGAAGAGGAAGCAGGAAGAACTAGAAGTCATTTATCCGCAAACATGTGATCATGATTGTGTCACACCAGGGTTTTTTCCTGCTGACCTTGAACACCTTCAAGACTTCTCCCACCAAAAGAGCCACTTATACATAGCAGGTCCAACAGAAACATCCTCATTAAAAGACAAGCAATTGAGCCAGGCATGGTGGGGCACACTTGTAATCCCATTATTTGAGAGGCTGAGACAGGAGGACTGCAGTTCGCAGACAGCCTCAGCTACTCAGTGAGGCCCTCTGCAACTCAGTGAGACCCTGTTTCAAAATAAAGAATAAAAATAGGGCTGGGGGTGGAGCTCGGAGGTAGAATGCCCTTGGGTTCAATAACCGGTACCACAAAAACCAAAACAAAAATAAAAAGAGCAATTATTGAAATTTAGCACAGGATTTACATGAAAGTAAAAAAAGGAAAACAGGAAACAGACAAAAAGCAGTAATGGAGCCGAGAACAGTGGCGCAAACCTGTAATCCCAACGCTTGGGGAGCTGATGCGAGGTTGGAGGTTCAAGGCCAGCCTCAGCAATTTAGCAAGACTATGTTCAAAACAAAAAGTAACATATCAAAGGCAATCACTAAGCCAAATATGAGAAGGAAGAAAGGCAAAAGGAAGAGAGTGGGAATTGGGAAGGGCTAAATGAGTGGTGTGTGCATGTATGCCTCTACCATCGTGTACCCCATTAAGATGTATGACTACGGCTGGGCGTGGTGGTGCACACTTGTCATCCCAGCATTTGGGAGGCTGAGACCAGAGGATTGCGGTTCCCGGCCAGCCCCAGCTACTTAGTGAGGCCCTCGGCAACTTGGTGAGACCCTGTTTCAAGATAAAAAGTAAAAAATAGGGCAAGTATAGCTCTGAGGTCTAATGCCCTTGGGTTCCATCCCCAGATCCAAATAAATAAATAAATAAATAAATAAAGTAAGGCTGGAGGTGTAGCTCAGAGGTAGAGTGTCTCTGGGTTCAATCCCAAATTGAAGGTATAGCTTGAAGGCAGAACACCTCTAGCCAGTATAAAAACAAAACAAAAAAACCAGGAAGTCTAAAGGGTTATAATACTTTATAATACTGGTAGTTCAAAGTTACATTTGTAGCTAATAAAGTTTTAATCTATTTTCATTGTTTCAGGTCTGGTGTTTTGTTGTTTCTTTGGGCTTTTTTGCCGGTCTGAGGATGGAATCCAGGGGCATTCTACCTCCAAGCTATACCCCCTTTCCTATTATTTTTATTCCTTAATTTGAAACCAGGTCTCACTGAGTTGCCGAGGACCTAAGTAGCTGAGGCTGTCCGCGAATCGCGATCCTCGTCTCAGCCTCCCGAATGCTGGGATTACAAGCGTGCCCACCACGCCCGGCCAGCTCCAGTGTTTGGTTTCTGTGGTACTAGAGATTCGAACCTATGATCCAGTTTTAGCCTCCCAAGTATTGGGATTACAAGCATGTGCCAGCATGCCTAGATTATTATTGTTTTTTTGTTGAAACAAAGTCTCACTAAGTAACGGAGGACCTCATTACATTGGACACTGCTGAAGGTGGCCTACAGCCTTCCATCCACCTGTTTTAGCCTCCCAAGTACTGGGATTACAGGTGTGCACCATCCACCACGCCCAGCTGGTTGTATTTTCTCCAGGTTGTGAGTTCTTATCAGCGTGACTCATGTTTGAATATGTACTGAATATCACCCTGTTGGAAATGAAAAAGAATTAGGCAGCATATCATAGGTGCCTTAAGAAAGATGAATTCTAAGGGAGTAACACTGAACGAAATGTTTTTAAGCATCTGATTCTGTAAACATGACCAAAAAGGGATGTAGAAAAAACCTGAAGTCTTACTGTGATCTATTTTCAACTTTCAGCTTAAGAAGCAGCTGAACATTTAGAACTCAAATGCTAAATACATGGTGGAGACAAAGCTGTTGTCCTAACGACTAAAGGATTTTAAAATACTACTTTGGCTTTGTTTCAAAAACTAAAATTAAGTTGGGCATGGTGGTGCACGTTTGTAATCCCAGCATTTGAAAGGCTGAGACAGGAGGATCAGCAGGTTCGAGGCCAGTCTCCGGTACTTAAGTCCCTCTGCAACTTATGAGACCCTGTTTCAAAAATAAGGAATAAAAAATAGGGATAGGGGTGTATTTCAGAGGTAAAATGCCCTTGGGTTCAATCCCCAGGAGCACAGAAAATAAAAAGGAAGGAAGGAAAATAGGGCTAGTAGTAGAGCTCCGAGATAAAACTGTCATCCTCCTGTCTTAGCCTCCCAAGTACTGGGATTATAGGTGTGCACCACCATGCCTAGCTCAAGACTGATTTTGTGTGTGTGTGTGTGTGTGTGTGTGTGTGTGTGTGTTACTGGGGATGAAACACAGTGGCATTCTACCTCCAAAATACTCTCCTAGCCCTACTTTTAATTCTTTATTTTGAATTAGGGTCTCACTGAGTTGCAAAGGGACTAAGTTGCTGAGGCTGGCAGCGATCAGTGATCCTCCTGTCTCAGCCTCCACCAAATGCTGGGATTACAAGCGTGCGCCACCATGCCCAGCTCCCAGAGCTATTTTTTTATTCTTTATTTTCAAACAGGATCTCATTGAGTTGCAGAGGGCTTCGCTAAGTAGCTAGGGCTGGCTGTGAACCTGCGATCCTCCTGTCTCAGCCTCCCAAGTACTAGGATTATAAGTGTGTACCACCACGCCTGGCTTCATAACTGATTTTTTTTTTGGGGGGGATGGAACCCAGGGGCATTCAACCTCTATACCCCCCGCCCTATTTTTTATTCTTTATTTTGAAACAGAGTCTCACTAAGTTGACGAGGGCCTCACTACGAAGCTGAGGCCGTTTGCAAACTCAATCTTCTGGTCTCAGCCTCCTGAATGCAGGGATTACAAGCGTGCGCCACCATGCCTGGCCCAAAATTGGTTTTTAAAAGCAACTTTTTAGATTTGCCATTAGGAAAACCTCTGGATTTTACTGTGGGAAAAAAGGTTGCCATTATTTATTAAAAGAGGAGGGGCTGGGAGTATGGCTCAGTGGAGAGCATGTACCTAGCGACAGTAATGCTACATAATAAACAGACTGTAGAGAGCAGAAATGTATCTTTGAGGAGGGAAATCAGTGTCAGGTGTGAGGAACTCACCTTTGTGTCCTTAAAATGGTAATCTTTAAGCTCCTGAACAACCACAAATAAATTATCAACTGACCTTAGGCAGTGAACCTGGGGAGAAAAACAAATGTTAGAAACAAATTCTGAAAAAACTTTTTTTTTTTTTTGGTGGTACTGGGGGTGGAAGCCAGAGGCTTTCTACCTCTGGGCTATACTCCCAGACCTTTTTTATTTATTTTATTTTTAGTGGTTCTGGGGTTCCTGGAAGCCCTTCTACCTCCAGGCTACACTCCCAGGCCCATTTTTTATATTTTTATTTGGAAACAGGGTCTCTTAAGCCAGCGCAGCTGGCTTTGAACCTGTGTGATCCTCCTGTCTCTGCCTCCCAAGTGCGGGGATTACAAGCGTGCACCACCACGCCCGGCTAACCTTTTTTATATATTTTTTGGAAACAGGGTCTCACTAAGTTGCTGAAAGCCTCACTAAGTAGCTGAGGCTGGCTTCGAACCTGTGCGATCCTCCTGTCTCAGCCTCCCAAGCGCGGGGATTACAAGCGTGTGCCACCACGCCCGGCATTGAAAAAACTTTTTAATAACATAAACTATCAACAATATAAGAAGCAGGGCTCGGTGTGGTGGCGCATGCTTGTAATCCCAGCATTCAGGAGGTGGAGACAGGAGGATCGCAGTTCTAGGACAGCCTCAGCTACTTAGCAAGGCCCTTCACAAGTCAATAAAACCCTGTTTCAAAAAATAAAACTAAGCCGGGTGTGGTGGTGCACGCTTGTAATCCCTAGCATGCTTGGGAGGCAGACAGGAGGATCTCGCAGGTTCGAAGCCAGCCTCGCTGGCTTAAGAGACCCTGTTTTCAAATAAAATATAAAATAGGTCTGGGAGTGTAGCCTGGAGGTAGAAGGGTTCCACCCCCAGTACCACCACCAAAATAAAATATAAAAAAGACTAAAAAAAAAAAAAAAAAAAAAAAGTACAATGTAGCTCAGAGGTAGAATACCCCTGGTTCAATCCCCAGTACACCACAGAAAGAAAGAAAGAAAGAAAGAAAGAAAGAAAGAAAGAAAGAAAGAAAGAAAGAAAGAAAGAAAGAAAGAGAGAGCCAGCGAGCCGGGCGTGGTGGCGCACGCTTGTAATCCCCGCGCTTGGGAGGCAGAGACAGGAGGATCGCGCTGGCTTAGGAGACCCTGTTTCCAAATATAAAAATGTAAAAATAGGTCTGGGAGTGTAGCCCGGAGGTAGAAGGGCTTCCAGGAACCCCAGTACCACCAAAAAAAAAAAAAAAAAAGAAAGAAAGAAAGGTATAATAATTCTAAGGTACCTGATAGCTATACTTTGTATTAAAAATTTCCTATCTCTCTAGCCTCCCTGTTTTGGTTACCCATCAGCTTTTACTTTTCCTATAAAAAGAGGAGAGATTGAAGAATATAAGCCTAAAACTGTTATGTAGGCAACACAGGTTTGGGAGGTAGGAAAAACAAACACAGCACTCAAGTGGAGCTGTCACGCTTCCCTCATGACCCTGGATGGCGTCATCTGCGGCCGCGACTAAGCGCAGGCTGAGCTCCAGTGATGGTGGGAACTTCTTACTCTTCCCAGCTCAACCATGCAAGAAGATAACCGCAGTAACTATCTCCAAACTACCAGATACAAAACTCTTCTTCCAATTCATCTGCAAACGTTTCCTGGGTGCTCATTATATGTGAAGAGCTTGGGATATACTAGCAAAACAAACCGGACAGAAGTAATGCCCTCATGTTGCTTTCGTGGTAATGAGATGCACCTTCGCTCTAGTAACAGTGGGGTGGTAGGCCAGGTGTGGTGGCACATACTTGTAATCCCCGCACTTTGCAGGGGAGACAGGAGGATGGCAAGTCAGGGATAGCCTCAGCTACTTACAGAAACTGTGCAGCTGGGTGAGACCTTTCAAAATAAAGAATAAAAAATAGGGCGGGGATGTAGAATGTCCCTGGGTTCAATCCCTGGTACAACACACACACACACACACACACACACAGTGGGATGGCAGTTTGCTGGTCTTTACCTCTCTTTTTTTTTTGGTGGTACTGGGAGGTTCCTGGAAACCCTTCTATCTCCGGGCTACACTCCCAGACCTATTTTTTTTTTTATAGATCTTTATTTGGAAACAGGATCTCTTAAGCCAGCTAGGCTGGCTTTGAAATTGCAAGATCCTCCTGTCTCCACCTCCCAAGCATGGGGATTACAAGCGTGCGCCACCACGCCAGAACGACTTTGCAAAAAAACAAAAACAAAACAAAACAGCTGGACGTGGTGGTGCACACTTGCCATCCCAGCATTTGTGAGGCTGAGACCAGAGGACCGCGGTTTGTGGACAGCCTCAGCTATTTAGTGAGGCCCTCTGCAACTTTGTGAGACCCTGTTTCAAAATAAAGAATAAAAACTAGGGCAGGGGGTGTAGCTTGGAGGTCGAATGCCCCCAGGTTGCATCCCCAGACCCACAAAAAAAAAAAAAAAAAAAATAGTGTTGAAAGTATAGCTCAGAGGTAAAATGCCCCCAAGTTCCATCCCCAGTACTGCGCAAAAAATAATATGATAATTAATTAAAAAATATATATTTAAAATATATTATTTAATATATTATTAAATATATTATTAAATAAAATATATTATTTAATATATTTAAATAATATAATTAAAATATATATATAATAAAATATATAGTTTGCTATATATAAATATAGCAAACTAATTATATATAAATTTATATATTTAACTAATTATATATATAAATTTATATGTATATAATTATAGCAAACTTACAAATCAGTATCCAACAGAAAATGCAGTAATACTTGACAATCACCTGATCTGGGACAGAGCAAAAAGTCAAAGGGATTCCAGAAGGATCTGTAGACCAGAAAGCAAGCATAAAACCAGTTTAAAAGCTATTCTAAATGTTGCTTAGTTCAAACCTGAGCCAGACTTTCCACTGGAATGTCAAAATATATCTTGCCCCGGTCTTTGCTGATTTTGCACGGCGACCCCAGCTTCTCTCTCACTTCATCTGCAGCTGTGAGCTCAAAGCCGGTGGGTACAGTGGCTCCAATGGTGACTTGGAATTGCTTGGGCTCACTTCGGAGGCTGCTTTCTGGCACGGGTACAAATCTCTGGTTGGTCTGAAGGTTTATATCCAGGAGTTGGTTAGTAGCTTCTTGAATGGCGGACATGTTAGCAATGTTTCCAAGATCTCTTTAAAAGCAATATAGAAAAGAAAAAGAAAGAAAGCCCAAATGTTTTCTTCTCATATTTCAAATATAATTAAGAACATCTTTGCAGGGTAGGAGCAAAATGGCAACACAATAATATAGCCATATTTGGTCACCACATCTAAGTATTCATCAAAGTTAAAACAATATAATAAGTAACAGCACAGAGTGCAGATTATAAGACATGATGTTATTATGAAACACACAACAGAATACTGAGTAAGAAAAGTAGACACACTGGAGTGTTTTCACAGGATGCAGTGTTTGATCTGGGGTCATCTATGTTGATAAAAATCCATCGCATACCTACAACAATGAACAGAACCATAAGCCTCTGGGCATGGTGGCTCATGCTTGTAATCCCAGCCTTTGGGAAGCTGAGACAGGAGGATCGCAGTTCGAGGACAGCCTCAGCTACTTAGGCCCTTTGCAACTATGTGAGACCGTGTTTCAAAATAAGGAATAAAATATAGGGCTGGGGATGTAACTCCATAGAACGCCTCTGGGTTCCATCCCTAGTACTGCAAAAAGAAAAAAAATGTAGCTACAGCATAATGAAATACATATTTGCATTTTATCCTTTTAACCAGCAATTAAGAGCATGGGGCTTTAGAGTTTTAGGTACACATAGATTTGAACTCTTCCACCATTCATAAGCTGAATTACCTAAAACAAATTAATTCTCACATGCTCTCAAAATGGGAATTTCTTTTTTTGTGTGTGTGTGGTACTGGGGGTGGAACCCAGAGGCTTTCAATTACAAGCCACCAAGCCAAGCATCAAAATGGGAATTAAATAACCACTCTCTCCTGAAATTGTTGGGAGATTTAAGTGAAAGTAGCACAATGCCAGGTCAGTGACTAAAACTTATTAATAGAAAGCCAGGCATGGTGGTGCACACTTGTAATCCCAGCGTTCGGGAGGCTGAGACAGGAGGATCACACAGGTTCGAAGACAGCCTCGGCTACTCAGTGAGGCTCTTAGCAACTTAGTGAGACCCTGTTTCCAAATAAAGTATGAAATAGGTCTGGGAGTACAGACCAAAGTTAGAAAAGCCCCTGGGTTCCACCCCCAGTACCACACACACAAAAAAAACCCCCAAATACACACACACACACGCATGGGAGTGTAGCCCATAGATAGAAGGCCTCTCTGGGTTTTATCCCCGGTACCACATACACACACACAAAAAGAAATAAACAAAAAACTTAATAGACTATCTTCCTCCCTCTTGTGTACCGTGATTCATGAATTTTATTTTAATTTTTGGTGGTTCTGGGAATGGAACCCAGGGGCCTTCTACCTCCGAGCTACACTCCCAAACCTATTTTATATTTTATGTGGAAACAGGGTCTCTTAAACCAGCTGAGGCTGGCTTCGAACCTGTGTGATCCTCCTGTCTCAGCCTCCCAAGTGCGGGGATTACAAGCGTGCGCCACCACACCTGGAGATTCATGAATTTTTAAAAGATTAACTGAGAGGCGAGGGTGGCAGCACCAGCTTGTAATCCCAGTACTTGATGAGACAAGAGGATCCCAGGTTCTCCGCCAGCCTCAGCAACTTAGTGAAGCCTCCCACAACTTAGGGAGACCCTGTTTCAAAATAATTAATATAGGACTGAAGGTACAGCCCAGAGGTAGACTGTTCCTGAGTTCAATCCCCAGCACCACACACACACACACACACACACACGAAAAAAATAAGGACTGGAGTGCTAGGATGTGACCTAGTAGTGTAGCGCTTGCCTAGTTACACGAAGCCATGGGTTCAATCCCCAGTACTGCACAAAAATATAAAAATAAAGCATAGTCCTTAAACTTTATTGACTAACTTTAAAAAAAAAAAAAAAGGACTGGAGGTATAGCTTAGAGGTAGAATGTCCCTGGGTTCCAACCCCAGTAAGAAAAAAAAAAAAAAAAAGAAAGAAAAGATGAATGAAGCCAGAACATGGTGGCACATGAGTGTGATCCCAGTACGTATGAAGTTGAGACAGAAGGATCACAGATTTGAGGCCAGCGGGGCATGTAAAAAAAAAAAAGGGTTGGGAGTGTGGTGCGGAAGCCGCACGCCGCTCAGTTCAATCCCCACTACCAAAGAGAGATGCACTGAACACTACCTAGTAACTAGTAAAAAGCCAGAACTGCGGGCGTGACTCAGACCCACCGATAGGGGACCGTCAGGGGAGCTCTCAGAAGGATCTGATGGAGACAAGGAAACCACACTCACTCTGTCTGCATCTGTGAGCTCGGACAGGGCGAGGGAGGCGAGGAAAGGGGAAAGCAATGGCTCTCATTTTCAAAGGTTTTGTGATGCCAAACAATGTAGGGGGGCGCTGAGCACCGACACCAGGCCCCGGGCGAAGGCGTTTACAGTAAGAAACCAGCCCGACCCGCAGGCGCCATCGCTGTCCGTGGGAACTCCACCTTCCAGAGCCGAGTCCGAGCCCGCGCGCGTCGCCCTGCTCCCACCGCCGGGCCGCCCGGATGCAAGGACAGATGGCGAGATGGGATCCGCCCGGGAACCCAACCGAAGCCCGCGGCCGGCACGAGGCCTCGGGCGGCCCCGTCTCCCTCCCCACGCGCAGGGACAGACGCACCACACCCCGCCGCCCGGTTCCCGGCCGCCAGCACAGACCTTCCGGCTCCGGCACCGGCAGGCCCTGCGCGTTCAGGCCCCGCCGCCGGAAGCAGCCGCGCGACCTCCGGAAGCGGAAGTCGGGCCGCGCAGGGGTCACGGCGGCTGCGCGCAGGGCGCGGGCGCGAGGAGCCGCGCATGCGCAGAAGCCCCGAGCCCGGGGAGCCGGGACGCCGCGGGCCGAGTGGACGCGCGCGGGTCCGCGTCGCTCGTCCCAGCCTTAGGTAACTTTCCCCGCGGGCTCCGCCCTGCGACTCCTGCGCGCCATCTCCTTCGTCTCAAGTGTCCCGAACTGATAGGGACCGCTTCCCTCTTTTTTTTTTTTTTCTTTTGTGGTACTGGGGGTGGGACCCAGCCGCTTTTCTACCGCAGAGCTACACTGTTTCATACTTTTTTGGGAAACGGCCTCACTAAGTTGCCGAGAGCCTCAGTGAGGCTGGTTTCGAACCCGTGCGAGCCTCCTGTCTCAGCCTCCCAAGCGCGGGAATTACAGGCGTGCGCCACCACGCCCGGCTCGCTTCTCCTTTTAAAGCCAGAGAAACATCAACGGGGTGTGGTGGCGCACGCCTGTAATTCCAGTACTGAGACTGGAGGATTGCAGGTTCATGGCCAATGTCAGCTACTTGGTGAGGCGCTCCGCAACCTAGTGACCCTGTTTCCAAATAAAATATAAAGTAGGTCTGGGAGTGTATCCTAGAGGTAGAAAGCCCCTGGGTTCCGCCCCCAACACCGCCAAGAAATAATAATAAAATATAAAATATGGCTGGAGATAGAATGCCCCTGGGTTCCATTCCAAGTACCGACCGCAAAAAAAAAAAAAAGTACACATGATAAATACAACATGAGTAAACTTTTTTTTTTTTTTGTAGTAGAGTTTGAACCCAGGCGCATATATCCCCAGTACAAAAAGGAAAAATAAATAAATAAATAAAGGAAAAAACCCTAGGCTGAGATTGGTGGCAAACACCTGTAATTCTAGTATTTGTACTTGGTACTTGGGAGTCTGAGACAGGACGATCACAGGGTTGAGACTAGCTGGCAGTAACTTGACTCTGTTTCACAATAAATATAAATAAAATAAAAGGACTGAGGGTATACATCAGTGGTAGAAATACTGGTCAGTCCCCAGTAACACACACACGCACAGTGTCATGGTTAGAAAGTCACATAGTCACTGGGCGTGGTGGTGCACACTTGTAATCCCAATGCTTAGGAGGCTGAGACAGGAGGATCGCACAGGTTCAAAGCCAGCCTCAGCTACTTAGGCTCTCAGCAACTTAGTGAGACCCTGTTTCCAAATAAAATATTTTTTAAAAAAAATAGGTCTGGGAGTATAGCCCAGAGGTAGAAAAGCCCCTGGATTCTTCCCGCAGTACCACAAAAACAAAAAACAAAAAATACAGAAAGTCACGTAGTCTCGCCACCCCAATGCCTGGCCCCTTGGTCTCTTCTCCAGAGGCAAGGCCTTTTCTCTACATCTTTTCCCTTTTTGGCCCCTGCCAATCCATCTTGTCAAAAGAAGATCCCATGTGGCAGGTTGGAATCCTGTGGGGATGTAATTGAAAGAAAGGATACCACTGCACCTGCTTCTCGCTCACTAAGCTACTGAAATTCCATCTCACCCCGAGAAAACCTTCTGGGACTTCAATGGGAAAGGAGAGATGTGTCTACAATCCTATTAATGAAACAAGAGCCTCAGAGTCCAGGAACCGTAACCCAAAAGACCTTTGTCCTGTGGGGTGTTAACAAAAAGGGGGAAATAATGTACCCCAAACAGGGGCTGCTTTATTTACTTTTCGCATGCCCTTTCAAGCCAAAGGCTATAAAAGTGCACCAGTAAAATGAGCCCTGTGAGAGCTGGTGATGGGATTAGTGACATCACATAGAATTTTCAGGAGGATGTGTGGAAAACTTGTTGGTTCTTATTTTGGTACTGGGGTTGAACTCAGGGGCACTCTGTCTCCAAATTATACCCCTAGTCTTTTATTTATTTATTTTTTGTGTGGAATTGAACCCAGGGGCATTCTTTCCCAGATACAACCCCAGGCTTATTTTTTTCTTTTATTTTGGTGGTACTGGGGGTGGAACCCAGAGGCTTTCTACCTCCGGGCTATACTTCCAGACCTTTTTTTTTTACATTTTATTTGGAAACAGGGTCTCACTAAGTTGCTGAGAGCCTCACTAAGTAGCTGAGGCTGGCTTCGAACCACTATCCTCCTGTCTCAGCCTCCCAAATGCTGGGATTACAAGCGTGCGCCACCACGCCCTGCTTCCAGTTGTTTTTTTTAGAAGCAACTCTGTGTAGCTGGGCGTGGTGGCGCGTGTTTATAATCCCAGTGCTTGGGAGGTTGAGACAGGAGAATCACACAGGTTCGAAGCCAGCCTCAGCTACTTTGTGAGGGTCTCAGCAACTTAGTGAGACCCTGTTTCCAAATAAAGTATAAAATAGGTCCGAGAGTATAGCCCGGAGGTAGAAAAGCCCCTGGGTTCCACCCCCAGTACCACCCCCCCTAGAAAAAAAAAGCTACTCAGTGCTTTTCAGAGGAGCTGTATCTGCACCCTAACAGAGCTGGCCACCTGGGAAACCCGGGAGGGATTCACTGGGTAGCGAGACACGCCTGCCACCTAGCGGTCACCCGTTCCAAAACGCTGCGGCTCCTTCAAAGCCCTGAAAAGATCAAAGGGATTGAAGTAGTCCTAAAAGCAGATCCGGCAAGTGTCTTAAACCAAGGGAACATCCATTGCCTGGTCCTTTATTTATTTATTTATTTATTTATCTATTTATTTTTGCGGTACTAGGGATGGAACCCAGGGCATTCTACGTCCGAGCTCCACCTCCAGACCTATGTTTTGTTCTTTATTTGGAATCAGGGTTGCAGAGGACCTCACTAAGTAGCTGAGTCTGGCTGTGAACCACGATCCTCCGGTCTCAGCCTCCCAGATGCTGGGATCACAAGCGTGCGTCACCACGCCCAGCCGGCCTGGTCCTTTAGTGTAAGCAGAACTAAGGGAGCCTTGATGTGGGAGAGCGTTGTGGTTCAACGTGGGCAGCCACCAGGTCTCTAGCATGAAGTCGAAGGGGGACAAATGATCAGAGCGAGGCCAGAGTGGCGCAGGACTGCTCGGTGGTGGGCGCTGCAGCAGCACCGTGGGTCAGAGGCAAAGATAAATCGGAGGTGAGAGCAGCCGGAGCCACGGTGATGGGGTCCTGAAGGCTCTGGATGAGCAGCCCCGGGGACCTCGGTTGTGGGACGGCAGTATTCCTTGATTAATCAGGGCACTCAGGACCACAATAGAGCAATACAGTCGCAGGGGATTTGTCTCAAGAGCCCACAAGGAGCCAGTCGTGGTGGCACACTGTAATCCCTGTGCTTGGGAGGCTGGGACAGGAAGAAGACGGGTTCGCCACCAGCCTCAGCTACTTGGTAAGCTCCTCTGCAACTTAGTGAGACCCTGTTTCAAAATAAAGAGTTAAAACTGGGACTAGGGGTGTAGCTAGAGGTAGAATGCCCCTGGGTTCCATCCCCAGTACCACAAAAATAAAATAATATAGGACTGGGCATGAAGTGCTGACATAGAAAGCCTCTGGGTTCAATCCCCAATATTGCCAAAAATAAAAAGACACTACAAGGTTACCAAAATATAAAGATGCCCTAGCCCCTTTCCTAAGATAGTTTATGTATATGCAACCCACACACGCCCTCCCCTGTACATCTCTAGATTGCTTACGCCATCTAATACAACATAAGTGCTATGTACGGAGCTGTTTTGTACTGCACTGTTCTGCTTAGGGAGAAATGACAAGGACAATAGGTTTGTGCATATTTAGAACAGATGCAATTAAAAATATTTTCAAGCTGTGTATGGTGGCACACACCTGTGATCCTAGTACTTAGGAGGCGGAGACAGGAGGACTGCAGGTTTGCAGTCAGCCTCAGCTACTTAGGCTCTCCACAACTTAGTGAGATCTTGTTTCTTTTCTTTCTTTTTTCTTTTTTTTTTTTTGTGTGTGTGTATGTGTGTGGTGCTGTGGATTGAACCCAAGGGCATTCTGCCTCCGAGCTACACCCCCAGCCCTTTTTTTTATTCTTTATTTTGAAACAGGGTCTCACTAAATTGTGGAGGGCCTCAGTAAGTAGCTGAGGCTGGCTGGGAACCTGGGTCCTCCTGTCTCAGCCTCCCGAATGCTGGGATTACAAGCATGTGCCGTCACCACACCCAGCTTTTTTTTCCCCCAGTACTGGGAATTGAACTCAGAGGCATTCTGCCTCTGAGCTACATGAGCGACATCCCAGCCCTATTTTTTTTATCCTTTATTTTGAAACAGGGTCTCATTAAGTAGCTGAGGCCGGCCACAAACCTGCGATCCTGTCTCAGCCTCTCAATTACTGGGATTAGAAATGTGTGCCACCACACATGACTGAGATCCTGTTTCAGAAATAAAGAATAGAACCTGGTGTGGTGGCATACCCCTGTAATTCTAGTACTTGGGAGGCTGAGAATGGAGAATTGTAGGTTCGAGGTCAACCTCTGCCACTAGTGAGATTCATCAACTTAGGGAGACTTTTCCCAATAAAAGTAAAATTGAGCTGGGGATGTACCTCGGAGGTAGAATGCCCCTGGGGCTCAATCCTCAGTACTGCGCATGCACGCGTGTACACACACACACACACACACACACACACACACACGAAAATAGGAAATAGGCCTGGGATTGTATCCTCGAAGTAGAATGCCTCTGAGTTCAACAATTCTAGTACTACCAAAAAAAAAAAAAAAAAGTTTCAGCCAGCCAGGCGTGGTGGCGCACACTTGTAATCCAAGCGCTTGGGGGGCTGAGACAGGAGGATCGCACAGGTTCGAAGCCAGCCTCAGCTACTGAGTGAGGCTCTCAGCAACTCAGTGAGACCCTGTTTCCAAATAAAATATAAAATAGGTCTGGGAGTATAGCCCGGAGGTAGAAAAGCCCCTGGGTTCCACCCCCTAGTCACACACACACACACACACACACACACACACACACACACACACATTCAGCCAGGTATGGTGGCACACACCTGTAATCACAGTACCTGGGAGGCTGAGCAGGAGGTTTGCAGGTTGGAGGACAGCCTCAGCCACTAATGAGACTCTCAAAAATAAAATTGGGCTGGAAGTGTAGCTCAGAGGTAGACTGTCCCTAGGTTCAATCTCCTATACCACACACACACACACACACACACACACACACACACACACCCCTGATTACTGTTAGCCTCTCTTTCATCTTTTGATCTTTCTTTTCTTTTTCACTGCACGGCCTCAGGTACCTTTACTGTGATCTGCCAGGGACGCGGAGCTGTTTTTCTCGTATCTGGGGATGTGTAGAGAAGAAGTTCTCGCACTTTGTCTTGGACGGAGCGCAACTGTGTGCGACTCATAGCCGACTTAGGACTGCACAGAAATGCACCGCAAAGGTGCACCCACCTCGGGGGCCTCCGACTATTTGAACTAGAGCCGTAGAGGAGAGAAAACGGCGAGCTTACGAAGCTCAACAGATGCCTGGCTGTACATGTCTCTGTGCGTGGGGGTGTTTGTAGAGTCTGTTGGTGAGTAACCATGCTACTCTTGGCAGGAGAAATGTGAGCAGGATCCAGGGGAACCGATTCAGCCAATTTTCTCTACTCCTTTTTCTACACGAGGAACGGAAAGGTACTAACACATGGTAGGCCAGTTCTTTCTCAGGCTGATAACGTGACAGAATGCCTGTGGGGATGCAAGCCGGTCGGGCGGAAAGCAGACTCCGATAGCCTCTCATATGTTGTTTGTTAAGGTAAATTCCATACTGTGTGTGTGTGTGTGTGTGTGTGTGTAGTGCTTGGGGAGTCAACCCAGGGGCATTCTACCTCAGCTGCTCCCCCCCCCCTATTTTTTAATTTTTATTTTGAAACAGGATTTCGCTAGATTGATGAGAGGCTCACTTGCTGAAGCTATCCTTGAACCTGGAATCCTCCTGTCTCAGCCTCCCAAGTACCAGGATTACAGGTGTGCACTACCATATCCAGCAATGTCATGTGATACGGGGATTGAATCCAGAGGCATTCTACCTTTGAGCTACACCCCTAGCCCAATTTTATTTCTTTTCTATTCTTTTTTTTTTTTTTTTTTTTTTGTACTGAGGAATTGAACTCAGAGACATCCTATCTCTATGTTTTACCCTCAACCTGATTTTTACTCCTTATTTGGAAACAGGGTCTCACTAGGTTTTGAAGGGCCTCCCTAAGTTGCCAAGGCCGGCTTTGAACCTGTGATCCTCCTGTCTCAGCCTCCCAATTACTGGGATTACAAGCATGCACCACCCCTCCTGGTTCCGATTTTATTTTGTATTTGGAAACCGGTTCTCCCTAGGCTGTCTTTGAACCTACGATCCTCCTGTCTCAGTCTCCCAAGTACTGGGATTTCAGGTGTGTGTCACCACGCCTAGCTCTATATATTTTAAAAGCATTTGCCGGGCATGGTGGCGCACACTTGTAATCCCAGCATTAGGGAGGCTGAGACCAGAGGATTGCAGTTCACGGACAGCCTTAGCTACTAAGGCCCTCCACAACTTGAAACTTAGCAAAAAACACAACTTACAAAAAAAAGAAAAAGAAAGAAAAGAAAGAAAATTGGGCTGGGGGTGTAGCTCAAAGGTAGAATGCCTCTGGATTCAGTCCCCGTATCACATGACATTGCTGGATATGGTAATACACACCTGTAATCCTGGTACTTGGGAGGCTGACATAGCAGCTCAGCTACTTAGTGAGGCCCTTTGCAACTCAGTGAGACCCTGTTTCAAAATAAAGAATAAAGAGCCTGGCGTGGTGGCGCACGCTTGTAATCCCAGCATTTGGGAGGCTGAGACAG
The DNA here is from genome assembly GCF_963383645.1 of Muscardinus avellanarius. Taxonomy (NCBI): domain Eukaryota; kingdom Metazoa; phylum Chordata; class Mammalia; order Rodentia; family Gliridae; genus Muscardinus; species Muscardinus avellanarius. The sequence continues at coordinate 1,131,331 of NC_137808.1, forward strand.
GAGGATCTCGGTTCATGGACAGCCTAGCTACTTAGGCCCTTTGCAAGTCAGTGAGACCCTGTTTCAAAATAAAGAATAAGACTTCCGGGAAGATGGCGACCGAGAAAAGCGGGGCTTAAGAGCCCCGCTAACAACCAATCTCCATTACCACAAAATCAGCGCCTTTCATAGCCAGAAAACACCATCACCAGAAACAAAAAAATCACCAGGCTCCAGAGAGAAAGCGGACTGAGAACAGAGCTCAGAGCCACAGAGGAGATAACCGGCCTCACGCCCGAGGACGCGGCAGCAGCGCCATACTGCCGGCAGCAGCAGCAAATTCACCGGACGGCTACAGCAAGCTGAGGTGAGCCGCTGCAGAACAGCCAGGTGGGATTTCTCGCTGCAGGTAAAATCTAAAGCTCCCAGTGGCTGAGCTCAGCACACGCCGCAGGGATTCAGAGTGGAAATCAAAACCAAGAAGAAATACGCCAGCCTCACGGCCGAGGGCGTGGCAGCAGCACCATATTGCCACCGGCGGCAGCAGCAGAGAATTCACCGAATCCAGTACAGCTACATCTGCGTACTCAAGAACAGTGAGTCAAATTGCGGGCCACAGAGGAGAAATCCCAGTACTGTACTCCCTGGGACTTGAACCAGTGGGGGAGGGGCGGTGGCAGAGATATCACACCATAGGAGAACGTGCAACCTGGCACGTAGAACCCAGAGAAGGCACAGGTAGAACCCAGAGAAGGCACAAACTTCCGAAATCATGGGAAAGAGGAATAATACTGGAGCAATGAATGCCCACAACCCCACAACATCAGAACCCGATAAAACAGAAAATCAGAGATTTCTAGAAGATCAAATCAGGAAAATAACTGTAGAAATAATAGAGGTGCTTCGAAAAGAACTCAGAGAGAGCCAAAAAGAGATAAAGGATGCAATTAATGAAGTAAAGGCCTCAATTCAAAGCACAAACAACCGATTAGACCACATGGAGAACAGAATCTCGCTCTTAGAAGATGATCATTCCAAAAATGAATGCATAGTTTCTAATCTAGAAAAAAATATCCGACAGCAGGAATCTGACTTCGAAGAAATATGGGCCCATTTTAAGAGAGCTAACCTAAGAATAATTGGAATAGAGGAGGGAAAAGAAAGTGAAACCAAAGGGATCAACAATCTCTTCAAGGAAGTAATAGCAGAAAATTTCCCAAACATAGAGCAAGAGGTTGATACACAGGTCCAGGAAACTTATAGAACCCCCTTTAGACAGGATCCGAGAAGAGGATCCCCACGCCACATCATTGTCAAAATGACCAATGTGAAAGCCAAGCAGAGAATCTTAAAGGCAACAAAAACAAAGGGCCAAGTGACATTCAGAGGCAAGCCAATTAGAATCACTCCAGACTTCCCAAACCAAGTCATGAGAGCCAGAAGGGCTTGGAGTAACATATTCCAAACTCTGAAAGAAAACAACTTCCAGCCAAAAATTTCCTACCCATCAAAACTTTCTATCAAATTAGATGGAGAAATAAGAAGCTTCCATGACAAACAGAAACTGAAGGAATTTTTGTCTTCAAAACCAGCACTAGAGAAAATACTCAAAGAGATTAACTACAAAGAAGAAATAGGTAACACACACCAGGACCAGAGAAACAAGAGTTTCCATCCAACAGTCAACTAAGATTGGTTATCTGTGGAGATTCATTACTTATATTAGTCTTTTACCTATCTCTAAATGGTATTGTTTGCCTTTATTGTTGTTAATTTTTAGGATTTCTAGTTGGAATATTAATATACCTTCAGATATAGCATTTGGAAATATTTTATCCCATTCTATTAGTAACTGTTAACTCTGTTTACATTGTCTTTGGATATACAATTTTTTTTCATTTTTTAGGGAGTTTGTATACTCTTCTGTTGCCTGTGCCATTGAAATCATATCCAAGAAATCACTGCCAATTTCAGTGTTGTGAGGTTTTATGACCCAGATTTTCTCCTAAAAGTTTATAGTCTTAAGATTTATATTTAGGTCTCTTATCTATTTTGAGTTAATATTTGTATGTGGGATTAGGTAAGGGTCCAATTTTATTCTTTTGCATGTAATTATTATGTTTCAACAATATTTAGTTATAATATTATTATTTCTACCACCAAATGTTCGTGGAAACCTTGTCAAAAATAACTTGACAATATAGGAAAGAATTTAGCTCTAGGCTTTTATTTAACTCCAATGGCTTATATATCTGCCTTTAGAATAGTACTACACTGTTTCAATTATTGTAGCTTTATATGGTTTGAAATCAGAAAATATATATCTTCTAGCTTTGTTCTTTTTCAAGATCGTTTTGGGTATCTAGAGTCCATATTCCATATTAGGATAGAGTTTTTTTCTGAAAAATAAATATATAAATATATGATAGTTTCACCTAAAAAAAATAGAAAAAAAATATTTTCTGGTAAGAAAGAAAGCAAAAAGAAATATTGAAATGTTATCTTTAAGTCATCAAAAGCTTGGTATCAGACAAATGAAACTGTTATGTGAGATTATCATTTTTAATTTTGGATAAATTGCTATAATACTAGATGTCAACCACTAAGCCAAGCATGGGAGGGAGGGATGGGGAGAGAATGGGGTGGGGATTGGGTGGGGGCTGACTGGGCGATGTGTGCATGTATGTCTACAAAAGTTTGTATCCCACTATGATGTATGAATACAGTGCACCAATAAAAAATAAATAAAAAAGAAAAAAAGAAAAAAAGAAAAAAAAAAAAGAAAAGAATAAAAAACAAAACAAAACAAAAAAAAAACAAAATAAAGAATAAAAAATAGGGCTGAGGGTATAGCTCGGAGGTAGAATGCCCCTGGGTTCCATCCCCAGACCCGCAAAAAAAAAAAAAAAAAAAAAAAAAAGAAAGAAAGAGAAATTGTGAAAACCTGGGCAACCTTATTCTCACATGTATAACAAGAAATTTACATCACTGTCAAACTTTCTGCAGAAGCCAGATTTTTCAGTAATTGGCAGTACTGAGCTTTGTGTGTATGTGTGTGTATAAAATTTTAATTATCCTTAAAAATTAACGAAAGAAGCTATTAAATACTTAAGTGATAGGCAAAAATAAACATCCTTGGCCTTGCATGGCATTAGCTTTAAAAATTGAAGAAAAAGCCGGGCGTGGTGATGTACACTTGTAATTCCAGCATTTGGGAGGCTGAGACAGGAGAATCACAGTTCGTGGCCAGCTTCAGCTACTTAGTGAGGCCCTTTGCAACTCAGTGAGACCCTGTTTCAAAATAAAGACTAAAAAATAGGGCTGGGTATGTAGTACCACACAAACACACACACACGCACACACACACACACACACACACACACACAAGCATTAAAGAGACCCAGAGCCAGTTCTAATGATAGGTATTGGCTTTTTAGCCTGTTTAGCTAAACTAATGGAAGTCTGTAATCCCCATATTTGGGAGGCTGAGCCAAGAGGCTGGAAAGTTCAAGGCCAGCCTCTGCAGTTTTCAGCAAGGTGCTCAGCAACCTAGTGAGGCCCTGTTTTCCAATCAGAAATAAAATTTGGCTAGAGGTACAACTTGGGGGTAGAGTGTGTCAGGGTTTAATCCCCATGACCAACATAAATACATAAGAAATAAGCAAGCTGGGCTTGGTGGTGCACGCTTGTAATCCCAGTACCTAGGAGGCTGAGACAGGAGGGTCGCACATTTGTGGACAGCCTCAGCTACTTAGTGAGGCCCTTTGCAATTCAGTGAGGCTCCGTTTCCAAAAAAGAATATAAAATAAGCCTGAAGGTGTAGCTCAGAGGTAGAATGACCCTGGGTTCCATCCCTAGTGCCAGAAAGTAAGTAAGCAAACAAATAAATGAAGGTATAGTTGACCAAGAAAGAGGATGCAGGAGCGTTAGCCATGCTAGGCTCTTCAGAAGGAAGCTGCTTCTACCTCGTCCTCTCTGCCGGGCACCTTTTGACCAGTTCCTCGTATCAAGCCCTTACCGTCGTTTATGTAGTGCAAGCCGATGGCCCGGGCGTGACGGGGGCAGTCTGTCGTCACTCCAGGGTCTGGTTTTAGTGGGGCAGGAAGGGAGTTAGGCTGATTGATTGAGAACAAGCCGGGGTGAAATGAGGATTTCACTACAGGGCCATTAGGCTTGCTGTGTACAAAAACTGGGAGTCAGTTGAGGGTCCTGCCTTCTCTGTGCAATCAGATGCAATGTCTCTTTGCGGTGCTGGGGCTTGCACTCGGGTATACTACCTACGAGCCATACCCCCAGTTCTTTTTTTTTTTTTTTTTCAGTAGTGGGGATGGAACCCAGGGGCATTGTACCTACAAGCTACACACCCTGCCCTATTTCTTAGTCTTTTTTGGCAGGTCTGGGGATGAAACCCAGGGCCATTCAATCTCCTAGCTACACCCCCTGTCCTATTATTTATTTATTTATTTATTTAGTATTTATTATTATTATTATTATTTTTTGGTGGTACTGGGGTTCCTGGAAGCCCTTCTACCTCCGGGCTACACTCCCAGACCTATTTTATTTTTGGAAACAGGGTCTCTTATGCCAGCGCAGCTGGCTTCGAACCTGCGCGATCCTCCTGTCTCCGCCTCCCAAGCGTGGGGATTACAAGCGTGCGCCACCACACCCGGCCTATTTTTTATTTTGAAACCGGGTCTCACTGAGTTGCAGAGGGCCTCACTAAGTAGCTGAGGCTGTCCGCGAACCGCGGTCCTCCATTCTCCGCCTCTTGAATGCTGGGATTACAAGCGTGCGGCACCACGCCCGGCTTATTCTTTATTTTGAAACAGGGTCTCACTAAGTTGCAGAGGACCTCATTAAGTAGCTGAGCCTGTCCCCGAACTGGGATCCTCCAGTCTCAATCTCCCGAATGCTGGGATTACAAGCTTGTGCCACCATGCCTGGGTATTGATTTATTTATTGGGACTGGGGACTGAACCCAGGGGCATTCTACCTATGAGCTAAACCTCCAGCCTGGTTTTCTTTCTTTCCTTTTTTTTTTCTATTCTCTTGGTGGTACTGGAGATGGAACTCAGGGGCATTCTACTTCCAAGCCACATCCCCAGCCCTATTTCTCATTCTTTATTTTGAAACAAGGTCTCACTGAGTTTCAAAGGGCCTTACTAAGTAGCTGAGGCTGGCTGCGAACCCGGATCCTCCTGTCACAGCCTCTCAAATGCTGGGATTACAAACATGTACTACCATGCCTGGCTCGGTTTTATTTCTTATTTGCAAACACGGTTTCACTAAGGGTCTTGCTAAATTCTTGAGGCTGGCTTTGAACCTGTGAGCCTCCTGTCTCAGACTCCCAAGTAGTAGGATTACAAGCGTGAGCCACCATACCTGGCTTATTATTTTGAAACAGAGTCTCTTTCTCTTCTCCTCCTCCTTCTTGATGGTGATGGTGATATTATTACTGGGGTTGAACCCAGGGGCATTCTACCTCTGAGCTACACCCAGCTCTATTTTATTTTTTTTTTTTTTTGTTGTTGTTGTTGTTGTTGTTGATGTTTATCGATATAGACTTGCCAGTGGTATAAACAACCAGACAGAACAGGAATCTGACGCATTTGCAGCCAATCACAAAGCTGTAGGCTGTAAATTTGACCCGTTTTGTAACTCTGACTTGTTGCATAATCAACTGAAGTGAAATAAAGGACGGAGCCTGGCCACGTTCCTAATTAAGACACTTCTGCTGAAAGGCTTATTTCCCAGCATATTTGATTGCCAAAACATTGGTCATAGTTGTTTCCTGGCATTTTATTAAGTCGTTAAAGTTTTATTATCACTGTAAAGCCACAAGATACACTCAGTTTTGAAGCCACATGCTATACTTGACTATCAACATAGCTTGAACATGGTTACATAAAACTAGAACACTAGTTTTCAAATAAATGCCAGGTAAATATACTATTTTATTATTTATTTTGAAACGGGGTCTCGCTAAGTTATGGAGGGCCTCACAAGTTGCCAAGGCTGGCTGCAAAACTGCGAGCCTCCTGCCTCCGCCTCCCAAGTACTGGAATTACAAGCATGAGCCGGGCATGGTGGCGCACGCTTGTAAATCCCAGTATTAGGGAGGCAGAAACTGGAGGATCGCAGTTTGTGGACAGACTCCTCTACTTAGCGAGGCCATTCACAACTCAGTGAGACCCTGTTTCAAAAAATAAAGAGACTAAGCTGGGCGTGGTGGCGCATGCTTGTCATCCCAGCATTCGGGAGGCTAAGACCAGAGGATCGCTGTTCTCCGACAGCCTCAGCTACTTAGTGAGGCCCGCCGCAACTTAGTGAGACCCTGTTTCAAAATAAAGAATAAAAAATAGGGCAGGGGGTGTAGCTTGAAGGTCAAATGCCCCTGGGTTCCATCTCCAGACCTGCAAAAAAAAAAAATATATATATATATATATATATATATATATATGTACAAAATGGAAGAATTCTCTTTGACCTGCACCCCTTTCTAGAACAATCGGGAGAACATGTCCCTGTCCTATCATGAGCACTGACAAGTCAGATTGTCACGTGACCACTGCCACACACATGCTGGCCGCCATAGGCCGTTGAGTTTGTATCCCCTGGTATAGAAAAGACACTGGCATTTATGGTGCGCCGTCTGTGCATCAAGCACAGTGCCCTGTGTTTCTCATATGCTATCACTTTTTACTTTTTCTCCAAGAAGCCAGGGAGATTTAAGCTCCAAGACCGTGGGGACCATGAATGCTTCTGCTCCTGTGAGAGGACACACTTCCTGGCGAGGTCACAGATGCACGGTAGGGACGTAAAAGTATTTGTTGACTGATGGCATGCATGAATGTGTAAATAAGTAAATAAGGCATTTTCATCCCGTTTTTGTAGATAAGGAAACCAAGAATCAACGCAGTTAAGTAACTGATTCCGAAATTATACAGCTGGGAGGGGGCTGCAGCCAAGATTCAAATGTGATGCGGTGTGACTTCCGAGAGCCAGCGTGGAGGAGGAGGACCACCCGTCTCCTAAGTACAGAAGGCACCTGGTAAGTACTTCCAGAATTGACTAACAGTAATGCTCAACATATTTCCATGAGTCCACGCCTACAAAAAGATTGCAAGTATGTTTTTGGCTTATGAAACTTGTCGGGCCGGGTGTGGTGGCGCACGCTTGTAATCCCAGTGCTTAGGAGGTGGTAGCTTGGAGGAGGAATGACCTGGGTTCCATTTTCAGTACCACAAAAGAAAATAAAAAGAAGAGAAAAGAAAAGAAAGCTGCTGGTGTTGGAAGTGTGTAATATGGGGCCGCTGCAGTAGAAGTTACCATTGGCATACACCAAGGAGAGAATAATACTTCTCTCCACAGTTGATTTGTCCGCCACCGCCGTGGTGCAATTCCAAAGTCAACTTGTGAACAGCTAAGGAATTCCTTCCAAGGCTTATCTCCTCACTCTTCCTGCTAATGGTGCTTGGCTACCGCCACGGAGCTCAGACTGGGCTCGAAGTATAAGCCCACGCTTCTTTGGGAGGTTTAGCAGAAGTGCACCCCTCCCACAGTGAAGCCCCTTGCAGAGAGAAGGGATGGTCCTGGGTGACGGAAATGAAAAGGGGAGGGCAGCTTCGCTTCCATTTTGACACTGATGGTTCCCAAACTATTCTAGGATTTTGCTGTCTCTTATACAAATCTCAGAATTCTCTTCTCGGAATTCTCTTCTCTCTCTCTCTCTTTCCTTCCTTCCTTCCTTCCTTCCTTCCTTCCTTCCTTCCTTCCTTGGTGCTGGGGCTTGAACCCAGGGGCATCCTACCTCCAGACTACACCCTCAGATCGATTATTTATTTATTTATTTATTTATTTATTTATTTATTGCAGTACTGGGAATGGAACCCAGGGGAATTTTTCCTCCAAGCTACATCCCAAGCCCTACGTTTTATTCTTTATTTTGAAACAGGATCTCACTGAGTTGCAAAGGGGCTCACTAAGTAGCTGAGGCTGGCTGTGAATTGTGATCCACCTGTCTCAGCCTCCCAAGTACTGGGATTACAAGTGTGCGCCACCATGCCCGGCTGTAGTCATACATCTTAATGGGATAAAAAACTTGTGGAGATATACGTGCACACATCACCCAATCAGTCCCTACCCAATCGCTAACCCCCTCCCTCCCCCTCCCTCCTACCCATGCTTGGCTTCCTGATTGACTTTGATATGTTTAAGTACATCTTGTACTTTATTTTTTATTTTTTATTTTTTTTGGTGGTGGTACTGGGAGTAGAACTCAGGGGCCTTCTACCTCTGGGCTACACTCCCCGACCTATTTTATATTTTATTTGAAAACAGAGTCTCACTAAGTTGCTGAGAGCCTCACTAAGTAGCTGAGGCTGACTTCGAACCTGTGCGATCCTCCTGTCTCAGCCTCCCAAGTGCGGGGATGACAAGCGTGCGCCACCACGCCCGGCCCATCTTGTACTTTAAAGAGTTTCCCTCTTCCTCCCTCTTATCCCCTCGGATCGGTCACCTTAATCGCTCCTCTGTAGGATCCCTTCTTCATCTAGAGTTCCTCCTGTTACCCATTTCTCCCTAATTTCCACACATTAGAAAAGCATCTGATTTCTTATTTTTTGTGACATTTCACTGTAAATGCCATAATTTTGTTTTCCCTTAGGACTGGGCAAAGTTCCATTGTGTACATACCCATAGTTTTGAAATCCGCTCATCTGTTGAAGGACATCTTGGCTGGTTCTGTGGTTTGGCAACGGTGAACTGTGCAGCTATGAACTTGGTTGTTCAGGCATTAGTTTGTATTTTGGTTTTCATTAAGTAGATCCCCAGAAGTGGTACTGCTGGATCATATGGTAAGTTCGTTTTCCTTCTGAGGATCTTCCGTACTGTTTTCCAAGTGGTTGCACCAACTTGCAATCCCACCAACAATGTATTAGAGCTTCTGTTTCTCCACGTCCGATCAAGTACAGTTTCCTTTCTTCCTTGGAAGTCCTTCTTTGAATTTCCACACTTATTTCCACTTACTGACATCCTGAAAGCCAGAAGGTGAGTGACTTTGCCAATTTTTTTAATAGAGGTCACTTGGGTCTGAGGATCTGCTGAGAGATGAGGTGAGGCAGCGGCAGCTGTAGTGCTTCCTGGACACACGGTTGGAGGGACCTGCTGGCCCTTAGCTGTGGACCTGCCACGCAACAGGCTCCGGGCCTGGCCTCGCTGGCTCCAGACCCAGCCTTGCCACGCAACAGGCTCCGGGCCTGGCCTCGCTGGCTCCAGACCCGGCCTTGCCACGCAACAGGCTCCGGGCCTGGCCTCGCTGGCTCCAGACCCGGCCTTGCCACGCAACAGGCTCCGGGCCTGGCCTCGCTGGCTCCAGACCCGGCCTTGCCACGCAACAGGCTCCGGGCCTGGCCTCGCTGGCTCCAGACCCGGCCTTGCCACGCAACAGGCTCCGGGCCTGGCCTCGCTGGCTCCAGACCCGGCCTTGCTGCGCAGGAGGCTCTGGGCCAGCCTCACTGGCTCCAGACCCGGCTTCACTGCGTGGCAGGCTCTGGGCCCGGCTTCGCTGGCTCCAGACTGGCCTGGGCCCGTGGCAGGCTCCAGTCCCTGTCACCATGGGCAGGACGTCTACAGAGGTTCCCATTTTTCCCTTCATATATATATTTTTTAAGTAGGGGAAAACAACACGTGCCATTTGCAGAAGCTGGGAGTCTGATTCCCTAGCAGCAATGGATTTTATCTCCCCACCGAAAGTGGAGGCTCACAGCCTCGCCATGGAGAGTGGGACCCACTGCTCCAAGCACACCCTGGCCCCCAGGGCAGCACAGAGGAGCATGGCGGCCATGAGCACTGAGGTCTCCTGGGATTCCCAGTGTAGCGAGCCTGCCCGGGCATAGGGGCAGGTTCCCTCTGATTTGCTCCAGATATTTTTCTTAAATAGTATGTTGTCCAGAATCCCTGCACATGTTCAACAGGAGCAGTTTACTTTCATGGAGATTTCTTCAAAATTACAAGGTGGATTAGATTGGATTGGATCGTATCTCTTTGCTTCTCCCAAATACTGCCCACTGCCGCTGCCACCATCTTAGCCAGTCTCCACAAACCTTTTTCTTACATAGTATGTTGTTCAGAATTCCTGAACGTGTGGTGCAGGAACAGTCTACTTTTGGGGAGATTTCTTCAAAAATTCAAGGTGGATCTGATTGGATCTGTCTGCCTCTCCTGAATACTAGCTGCCGCCGCCTTCTTGGTCTCTCCTAGAGTATGATGTTGTAAAGAATTCCTGTGCATGTGCAGCAGGAGCAGTCTACTTTCTGATCTCTTCTGGGATGTCCCTACAAAAATCACTTTTCTTGAAGTGTTAGGTGCCAAGCTACTGTCTTGCCTCTAATTCCGCCATTTTCCATTCTCTCTCCTATATTTCAGATAGGAAGTCATGACTGGAAATGTCTCTGTACGTTGTCCCAATCAGCTATTAAATCAAAATCTGTTGTCCAGGGTTTCTCAGAGGGATGCATGTCCTATTTGGCTGCTGCCAACCATCACTGCTGCGGCCATGGTCACTGCTGCAGCTGCTGCCATCTTCCTCCCTCTTCAATATTTTTAAATAAAAAACAATACGTGTCTTTTGCAGAAGTTGGGAGCCCAAGTACTTAGCAGCAATGGGTTTTATTTCCCCACCAAGAGCGGAGGCTCATAGTTTCACCACGGAGAGTGGGTTCTGCTGCTCCGAGTGTACCCCGGGCCCCAGCGTGGCGCAGAGGAGCGTGGTGGCCAGGAGCACTGTTGTCTCCTGGGATGCGTGGCGTGCTGGCTGACTGCCCTCTGACGTACTTCGAACCTTTTTCTTACATAGTATGTTGTCTAGAGTTCCTGAGCATGGGGGGCAGGTGCAGTCTACTTTCGGGGAGATTTCCTCAAAAGTTCAGGGTGGATTAGAATGAATCTGTGTGCCTCTCCCTGATACTGGCTGTCGCCGCCACCACTGCCGCCACCGTCTTGGTTCTCCTCCCGAGCATTTTTCTTACATAGTATGTTGTCCAGAATTTCTGAGCATGTGGGGCAGGAGCGGTCTTTTTTCAGGGAGATTTCTCCAACAGTTCGAGGCAGGTTGGCTTAGATTTGTCTGCCTCTCCCGAATACTGGCCACCGCCACCACCGCCATCTAGGTCCATCTCTTCTCTCTTATATTTTAGGTAGGGGAAGTCATGGTTGGAAATGTCTTCGTATGTTGTCCCAATCAGATATTAAACCAAAATCTGTTGTCTGGGGTTTCTCAGAGGAATACATGTCCTATTCAGCCACTGCCAGCTGTCGCCACTGCAGCCATGGTTGCTGTTGCGGCCGTGGCTGCTGCCATCTTAGCTTCCCCCAGTTTTGTAAAGTCCTCCAAGCGATGCCAGGGTATAGCTAGGGTCTAGAACCAGTGTGGAGTCTTTTTGCTTCCAGAGCCCCATCCCCAGAGTGTCTGGATGCAGTAGGTTTGAAGTGAGGTCAAGAATTTTCATTTCTCCCAAATTCTCAGGCAGTGTTGCCACTGCGGGTCTGGGTAATCTCACTTTGAGAAACACTGTCCGAGAGGGAGCCTGGACTGAGGAAGAGAGTCGAGGTTACCAGGATGTGATTCCCCTCAGATTAAGGAAAACCTAATAGAATGTCTGCAGAAGTAAGCCTGTAAGAAGTAAGTTTGTAATCCCAGTCCCTGGGAGGCTGAGACAGGAGGATCACAGGTTTACGGACAGCCTCAGCTACTTAGCGAGGCCCTCCACCACTTAGTGAGACCCTGTTTCCAAATAAAGAATAAGCTGGGTATGGTGGCACACGCTTGTAATCCCCGCACTTGGGAGGCTGAGACAGGAGGATCACACAGGTTTGAAGCCAGCCTCAGCTACTTAGTAAGGCTCTCAGCAACTTATTGAGACCCTGTTTCCAAATAAAGCATTAAAAAAATAGGTCTGGGAGTATAGCCCGGAGGTAGAAAAGCCCCTGGGTTCCACTTCCAGTACCACTAACTAACTAACTAACTAAATAAACAAACAACCAAATAAAGATTAAGCTAGGCGTGGTGGTGCATGCTTGTTGGGAGGCTGAGACAGAAGTATCATGCAGGTTCACAGCCAGCCTCAGCTACTTAGTGAGGCTCTCCGCACCTTAGTGAGACCCTGTTTCCAAATAAAAAATATAAAATACATCTGGGAGTGTAGCCTGGAGGTAGAAGGCCCCCGGGTTCCATCCCCAGTACCACCAAAAAATAAAAAGAAAGAAAGAAAGATTTAAAACAAAATAGGGCTGGAGTTGTTAGCTCGCAGGTAGAATGCCCCTGGGTTCAGTCCCTGGCACAGCAAGAAATAAAAAATAAAATAGGTCTGGGGTGTGGCTCAGAGGTAGAATGCCCTGTTGTCTATGATTAAGGAGGGGGGGGTATAACTGGAAGGTAGAGTGCTTATCCAGGAGGGTTTGAGTTTCATCCCCACAGGGGGTTGGGGGGGGAGAGAGAGAGAGAGAGAGAGAGAGAGAGAGAGAGAGAGAGAGAGAGAGAGAAAATGTTGTTTATGATTAAATCTACTTTCACTCATCTTCCTAGTAACCAAATGTACTCTCAGTATTTTATCACAACAGATGGGATATTTGCTTGATAAGAGAGAGAAGGAGGGAGGCAGGAAGGGATAGAGGGAGAGAGAGAGAGGGAAAGAAGGGGAGGGAGGGAGGGAGAGAGGGGGAGGGAGAGAGAGAGAATATACCTTTGAGAAAAAGGAACTGGGAAATTGCTGAGTAACCTGATCCTGCCGAGGGAGAATTCTTTCTTTGTGCTGGTCCAGGGCATGCGGAGCTGTCCTGTGAGGAACAGTTTCGCGCTTTGTCTATCAGGTAAGGCAGCTAGGAGAGGTTCAAGGAAGGGAGGAATTAGAAGGGGCCAAGCGATTGGAATCAACAAAGGGAAAGGGGCCAAGAAATAGGAGAACCGGAGAGGAAGGAAAGGCTGCGGGGCTGTTCTGTCGACAGCATTTGAAAGAGCCTTCCATGCCAAGTGACTGGCTGTGAAGAGCCCTGAGATACCATCTGCCTTCTGTTCTCTAGGAGACACGATTTCCTGAAAAGGACCACCACCACCCAGGCCTTGTCTCCACCACAGTGTTTCCTTGGTGGTGCCTGCTCTGCAATGAAGACATGGCTTTCTACACTCGCTTGTCATCCCAGTACTCGGGAGGCCGAGACAGGAGGCCCTCTGAAACACAGTGAGACCCTGTTTCCAAATAAAGGAATAAAACAAGCCAGGCGTGGTGGCACACACTTTTAATCCCAGCATTCTGGAGGCCGAGACCAGAAGATTGCGATTTGAGGACAGCTTCAACTACTTAGTGGGGCCCATTGCAGCTCAGTGAGACCCTGTTTCAAAATAGAGAATAAAAAATAGGGCTGGGGGTGTAGCCTGGAGGTAGAAAGTCCCTTGGGTTCCACCCCCAGTCCCGCCCAAAAAAAAAAAAATAGGGTTGGGGTTATAGGTCAGAGGTATAATGCCCCTGGCTTTCATCCTCATACACACACACACACACACACACACACACACACACACACACACACACACAAATATATCTCAAGCTGGGCATGATGGTAGACACCTTTAATTTCAGTACTCAGGAGGTTGAGACAGAAGGATCGAAGTCTTCAAGGCCAGCCTCAACAACTTAGTGAGACCCTATTTCAATTATTCTTTTATTTATTTTTTCTGTAGTACCAGAGATTGAACTTGGAAGCATTCTACCTTCGAGTTACACCCCAGACCTGTTTGTTTATTTGTTTTTTGTGGTACTGGGGGTGGAACCCAGGGGCCTTCTACCTTCAAGCTACACCCCCAGCCCTATTTTTTATTCTTTATTTTGAAACAGGGTCTCACTGACTTGCAAAGGGCTTCACTAAGTAGCTGAAGCTGTCCTCAAACTGTGATCCTCCTGTCTCAGCCTCCCAAATGCTGCGATTAAAGCATGTACCACCATGCCCAGTTTATGGATTATTTTGAAATATTCTCACAAAGTTCCTGAGGCTTGCCTTGAACCTGTGATCCTTCTGCCTCAGCTTCCCAAGAACTGGAATTACACGTATAGATGGCTTGATCCAAGTAGTTTTTTGTATGTGTATGTGCAGTACAGGGAATTCAATTCAAGGGTATTTTACCCCTGAGCTATACCTCCAGCCCAGCCCTATTTATGTTTTTTGTTTTGTTTTGTTTTTGTTTTTTGTGGTACTGGGGATTGAACTCAGGGGCATTCTACTTCTGAGCTACACTCAAGCCTGATTTTTTATTCTTTCTTTTGAAACAGGGTCTCACTAAGTTGCAGAGGACCTCACTAAGTAGCTGAGGCTGGCTGCGAACCCAGATCCTCCTGTCTCAGCCTCCCAAATGCTGGGATTACAAGCATGCGCCACCATGCCCGGCTTTTTTATTTTTTTAAATAGGATCTTACAGAAGTAGCTGCGAATTTGCTGAGTCTGGCCTTGAGCCGGCTGCAGTCCTCCTGTCTTGGCCTCCCAAGTACCACCGACACATAAAGATATCTTGCTCTTCTAGCGGGTTCCATGTCATGTTTTGAGCTAATAGGATTTTTCTGGTCGAGAGCCATTTGCATCTGAACCAGAATGACAGCTCCAGGGACAGTTCGTCATCTTGCGGCAGGTCCCTTTTGTCCCTGCGCCTGTTATTCCTGAAGAAGCTCTTGGATGTAGGTAAATGACCCTTGCCTTCTGTCTTCCTTCACACTCAGTCTGCCACAGTTAATATGCTTTATGAGTCAGTAAATCTTGGAAGAAAACCGAATGTGCTGCAAAAGCAAAGGGAAAAATGCATTGATTTTAGCCCTCATTTTCTTTTTTTTTTTTTTTTTTTTTTGCGGGTCTGGGGGTGGAACCCAGGGGCATTTGACCTCCGAGCTACACCCCCTGCTCTATTTTTTATTCTTTATTTTGAAACCGGGTCTCACTGAGTTGCAGAGGGCCTCACTAAGTAGCTGAGGCTGTCTCCGCGAACCGCGATCCTCCAGGTCTCAGCCTCCCGAATGCTGGGATTACAAGCATGCGCCGCCACCATGCCCGGCTAGCCCTCATTTTCTTATGCAAAGAGCCCTCTTTTTTTTTTTTTTTTTTTTTTTAAGTACTGGGGATGGAACCCAGGGGCATTCTACCTCCAAGCCATACCCCCAGTCCTATTTGTGTGTGTGTGTGTGTGTGTGTGTGTGTGTGTGTGTGTGGTACTGGGCATGAAACCCAGAGGCTTTCTACCTCCGGGCTACACTCCCAGACCCATTTTATATTTTATTTGGAAACAGGGTCTCACTAACTTGCTGAGAGCCTCACTAAGTAGCTGAGGCTGGCTTCGAACCTGCCCCATCCTCCTGTCTCAGCCTCCCAAGTGCGGGGATGACAAGCGTGTGTCACCACACCTGGCTCCCATTTTTTATTTTTATTTTGAAACAGGGTCTCACTAGGTTGATGAGAGTCTCACTGTTGGCTGAGGCAGTCCTTAAACCTGTGATCCTCCTGTCTCAGCCTCCCGAGCACTGGGATTACAAGTGTGTGCCACCACGACTGGCTCACACTCCCTTTCCAACAGAGTAAAGGTTTCTTCTCAAAGCAGAGCTATCTACAACTACAGATACTAGTGAGAAAATGGAGAAGATTACGCAAAAAGGAATATCAAGAGACCTTTTCATAGCCTGGTGTGGTTATTACAGCCTCAGAAAGTAATGAGACTCTCATCAGCCTAGTGAGACTCAGTCTCAAAAGAAAAATAAACTAGGGCTAGGGGTGTAGCTCAGAGGTAGAATGCCCCTGGGTTAAATCCTCAGTGTCACAAAAAGAGAGAGAGAGAAAGAGGAGAGAGAGAGAGAGAGAGAGAGAGAGAGAGAGAAAGAGAAAGAGAGAGAGAAAGGAAAGAAATGGAGCATGAGGTCTATAATTGCTTCCCGGGCAAGGACTTTGGGCACCTCTATATCTGTTCTCTACCACTATAGTTTTATTCAGTTTAATTAGTTAATTAATTAATTATTTTGAGGATCGGGGGTGGAACCCAGGGACATTTGACCTCCGAGCTATAACCCCTGCCCTATATTTTCTTTATTTTGAAACCGGGTCTCACTAAGTTATGGAGGGCCTCACTAAGAGGCTGAGGCTGTTCATGAACCACAGTCTCAGCCTCCCGAATGCTGGGATTCTATTTTATTTTATTTTATTGTAGTACTGGGGATTGAACCCAGGGACAGTCTACCTCCGAGCTATACCCCCCTCCTATTTTCTAGTCACTATTTTGAAACAAGGTCTCACTAAGTTGCGGAGGGCCTAAGTAGCTGAGGCTGGCCATGAGCCTGTGATCGATCCTCCTGTCTCAACCTCCCAAGTACTGGGTTACATGTGTGTGCCACTACACTATAGTTTTATTTTCTTTTCCAACCCAAGATTATCAGATAAATGTAATCATTAGTAGTGTAGCTTGGAGGGACACCCCTGGGTTCAATTCCCAGTAAACACACACACACACACACACACACACACACACATACACACACACACACACACAATTACTTGTTGGCTCTGGGTGTTGGTGGCAGGTCTGTCTGGGGCTGGTGTGTGGACAACCCCCTTTCTTCTCCATAGGGGCTGGGCCTCTTCGTAGGGTGGTACCTTGACTGACTCACTCACTTCTTTCTTTCTCCTTCCTTTCTTTCTTTCTTTCTTTCTTTCTTTCTTTCTTTCTTTCTTTCTTTCTTTCTTTCTTTCTTTCTTTCTTGCAGGATGAAATCCAGGGGCATTGCACCTCCGAGCTACACCCCCAGTCCTATATTTTAATCATTTTTTATTTTTTGGAACAGAGTCTCAGAGTTGTGAGGGGCCTTGCTAAGTAGCTGAGGCTGTTCAGAACCAAGATCCTCTGGTCTCCGTCTCCTGAATGCTGGATTACAAGCGTGCGCCACCATACCCATGCTTTTTTTCTTTATTTGAAACAGGGTCTCACTAAGTTGCAGAGGGCCGCACGGACAGCAAAACCGTACCAGTGTGAGATGTAGCTGCGGGTCCTTGTTTTTAGCTCCTTGTAGAAATGAATAGCCAGAATCTCTACTGCTGTAAACTTAAGAAATTTTACTATTACAAAGGCAGAAAGGAGGGACAGAATTAAAGTACTACGTCATAAAGAGAGAGAGTGACATAGTGGAGTGATTTGAAAATAAGTCACTGAAGTGTGTATATAGAACAGTCTTTATGCATCCTTGCTTAGCCAGTTGTCTTTCTGACCCTGCTAGATCTGTCCCTTTTCCAGGACAAGCCTTTGGATGTGGGGATTCATTATTTTACATCCTGTCTGACCAAAAGTCTTCTTCCTATAAGTGCAAGCTCAGTCTTTAAGACCGCAAAATGTGTTCTCTTGAAATGTGATCTCTTGAAGGCTTGTGCCATCCTCCCACATACTAGCCTGTGTCTTAGAATTGATTTACTATGTAAACTTGTCTTTAAAATCCAAAGGCCCTGGGCTACCTCTATTTTCTTGCTAATCACCCTTGATGGCAGGGTTCCTTCCCTGTCTGAGTGCCTGTGCAACACCCAAGCTCTGACTACTTTCTATTTTTTAAAATTAATGCTAAAGCATTTGAAGTTGGTCCATTTTGAAATTAGTATCAAAAACATTTCTGAGCCGGGCATCATGGTGGTGCACGCTTGTAATCCCCAAGGCGGAGACAGGAGGATCGCGCTGGTTCAGAGCCAGCCTTGTAGGCTTAAGAGACCCTGTTTTAAAAAAAAAAAAAAAAAAAAAAAAAAAAAATATATATATATATATATATATATATATATATATATGTGTGTGTGTATATATATATATATTCCAGACCTATAATACATAATTAATATATATATATTAATTATGTATTATAGGTCTGGAAGTGTAGCCCAGAGATAGAAGGGCTTCCAGGAACCCCAGTACCGCAAAAAAAAAAAAAAAAAACATTTCTGAAATTAATCCCAAAGACGTTTCCCAATACCGGCACATAAGTAGCTGAGGCTGGTTCTGAACCTGTGATCCTCCTGTCTCAGCCTCCCAAGTGCTGGGATGACTAGAGTGTGCCACCATGCCTGGCTCCGGTACCTTGGTTTCAAAGCCTCACATTTCCAGCACACTAGGCAAGTGTAAGTAACAAAGCCTCATTTCTACCACGTTCTGCTTCTTAGAAGGCAGGAATTTGGGCCCATGTTGAAGGGGCAGTAAATTAGATTCCCCCATCATAATGGGAGAAGTGTCAAGTAGTTTGTGGATGCTTTTAGAAACCACCAGATGTTAAATCCATATTGGACATAGATACTGTCTCTGTCTTTGTGTGGGCCTTGTATAGTACTATGAATAATTAAGTGTTCGAATTAATTTTTTTAAAATATATTGGGAACTAACATTGTTCAGAGCTTCCATCCAGCATATTCACACTGACTATTTGATGGCTGGGGAAGATTCTCTTGGAATCCTAACCTTTCCTTTTTGTGTGGGTGATATGGGAGATTGGACTTGGGCATTCTATATCCAAGCTATACCCCAGCCCTTTTTATTTTATTACTTGGAAACAAGGTCTCACTAAGTTACTAACAGCCTCACTAAGTTGCTGAGGCTGGCTTTGAACCTTCGATCTTCCCATCTTGAATCCCCACCTTTCTGTGTGCGTGCGTGTGTGCGCGCGCATGTGTGTGTGTGTGTGTGTGTGTGTGTGTGTGTGTGTGTGTGTATGGTGGTACTGGGGATTGAACCCAGGGCATTCCACCTCCGAGCTATACCCCCAGCCTTGTTTTATTTTGAATCAGGGTCTCACGAGGTTGATGAGTCTCACTACTTGCTGAGGCTGTCTTCAAACCCGCCATCCTCCTGTCTCAGCCTCCCCAAGTACTAGGATGAGGTATGCGCTGCTACAGCTGGCTTCGTGCTGGAGTTTAACAACCGCTTGTTTACGTCACTTTCTGTTGTTGTTGTTATTTTTTAAGACCCTCCACTTTTCAAACTTAGGCTCAAGTATAGGCAGACTCCTGTTGGCTCCTTGACTGGCGTCGGCCGCACGTGGCAGACTTCTCATGTGCAGACAGGAGAGCGCCCCTAGAATTTTCCCTTGTAAAGATCCCAGCTTCATTTTGCTTCCTGGAGGCCCCAGTTCTTGAAGGAAACCGAGAAATGAAGGGAAGACTCTGTGCTCTCTACACAGGGAGAAGGACTTTGCAGGCCAGCACGGTTGTAAACCATTACCTGATCTCCAAGAAGCTGGGAATAGTTTTGGGGCCAGCCAAGATCAGGGAAATTTACGGCCCAAGCGGTCCCCTGTTTGGGGGTCAGGAAGCGATCACACACAGATGGGGTTTGCAGTGGGAGCGGGAGCCCCACCCTGCCGTTGGCGAGGCCCGGTTCACAGGCTCTATTCAGCTGTAACAGCCGCTCCTTGGGCTTGGACGCGCTGGACTCTTGGCTGGCTCTGTCCTCAGTTTCCTCGACTGCTTTCATTTTTTCAAAGAGAACTGCCCCTGTTGCAGTCCGCTTGGGATTGGCGGGAGTCTTGATTTGGCAGGAGAAAGGAAGTACACTGTGGCCTACAAAATTGAATTACTGTGCCTCGCTGGCCCCTTGCCTCAAATAATAGGCCTTTGTGCTTTGAAATGCAGGGAAGTCCCAGTTTCTCAGGCTTAAACACAACAGAACGGCCTTCCTTCACCCTCCTCTCCTGCCTTAAGATGCGTGGCGGGCAAGCTTTTAAGGGGCAGATCAATGAAGAAATCAAACTTTTGAAAATTAATTTTAGAAATCGCTTGGAGAGCTGACTTTTAAACAGATATATTTAAGGCATTCTTTCCGAAGGAGAGAAGTATTGGCTTAACTTAAAAATCCAGCTTAAGGAGATCCTGTAGGACAAATTGTTTTATTTATTGGGAGGGAAAAAAACCCCAAAACTAACAACCCCCCCCAAAAAAAAAGGGCCAAAAATAAACCCAAACAACTGAGAACCAAAAACCCATTTTTAGCTATAGTTTCATGAAATATTTAGTAGAGCAAAATTGCATCAACAAAGAGGAATTTAGCATTTAAAGTCTGTTGAGGTGGATTTTTGATGAGACATATATATATATATTTTTTTTCTTTCTTTTTCTTTTCTTTTTTTGTGTGTGTGGTACTGGGGATGGAACTCAGGGGCTCTTCTACCTCCGGGCTATACTCCCAAACCTATGTTATATTGTATTTGGAATCAGGGTCTTACTAAGCTGCTGAGAGCCTCACTAAGTAGCTGAGGCTGGCTTCAAACCTGTGTGATCCTCCTGTCCCAGCCTCCCAAACGCTGGAATTACAAGTATGCACCACCACACTCGGCTCGATGAGACATAATTTAACTTATTCATCTCTATTTTTTTTCCCTTCCATTTTTTTTGTGGTTTATCTTTTCTTTTCCTTTTTATTTATTTATTTTTGTTAAAACTAGGGATAGAAGCCGGGCGTGGTGGTGCACGCTTGTCATCCCCGCGCTTGGGAGGCGGAGACAGGAGGATCGCGCAGGTTCGAAGCCAGCCACGCGCGCTGGCTTAGGAGACCCTGTTTCCAAATAAAAATGTAAAAATAGGTCTGGGAGTGTAGCCCGGAGGTAGAAGGGCTTCCAGGAACCCCAGTACCACAAAAAAAAAAACAAAACAAAAACAAATAAACTAGGGATTGAGCCCAGGGGTGTTCTACCTCTGAACTACAGTCCTATTTCATCATCATCATCATCATTATTATTATTATTTTTTGTGGTACTGGGAATTGAAACCAGACCCATTTTACCTCAGAGCTATACTCCCAGCTCTATTTTTTTATTCTTTATTTTGAAACAGGGTCCCACTAAGTTGCAGAGTGTCTCACTAAGTAGCTGAGGTTAGCTATGAACCTGTGATCCTCCTGTCTCAGCTCCCCAAGCACTGGGATTACAAGCCTGTGTCTCCACACCCAGCTTCCCAGTCCTCTTATTTATTTATTTTTGGTGGTACTGGGGATGGAACCCTTCTACCTCCAGGCTTCACTCCCAGACCTATTTTATATTTTATTTGGAAACAGGGTCTCTTAAGCCAGCGAGACTGGCTTCGAACCTGCGCGATCCTCCTGTCTCTGCCTCCCAAGCATGCTAGGGATTACAAGCGTGCGCCATCACGCCCGGCTTTAATTCTTTATTTTGAAACAGGGTCTCACTGAGTTGTAAAGGGCTGAGGTCGTCTGTGAACCATAATCCTTCTTTCTCAACCTCCCAAATGCTGGGATTACAAGAGTGCGCCACCACACCGGCTTTTTATTCTTTATTTTGAAACAGGGTCTCACTAAGTTGCAGAGGGCCTCACTAAGTAGCTGAGGCTGGCTGGGAACCTGCCATTCTCCTGTCTCAGCCTCCCAAGTACAGGGATTACAAGTGTGTGTCACCATACCCACCTCTATTCTGTTTCTTATTTATTTGTGTATTGGTACTGGAGATTGAGCCCAAAGGCATTCTACCTTCAAGCTACACCCCAGCCCTATTTTTTATTATTTTGAAATAGGGTCTCACTAAGTTGCAGAGGGCCTCACTAAGAAGCTTCCGTCTCAGCCTCCCAAGTACTGGGATTACAAGAATGCGCCACCACACTCAGCCTCCTAGCCCTATTTTTTCTTTTGATACAGGGCCTCACTAAATTGGGAGGACCTTGCTAAGTGGCTGAGGCTGACCACAAACCTTCAATCCTCCTGTCTCAGCCTCCCAAGTACTGGGATTACAAGTGTTGCTACCATACCTGGTAGCTAGCTAATTTTTTGGTTCTCTGATTTCAAATATGCCCCTAAAGTTTTCTTATTCCCTCCTGGTTTAGCTTCCTAGGTACTGGGATTATAGGTATGTGCCACCATGCCTGGCCTAGGAATTTTTTTTCCCCTTTAGATTTTCTAGTAGGAGTTTCTAAGTGGTTTTCAAGTAATAATGGTAGACCTAAAAACCTTTGCATGTGGTGACGCATGCCTGTAATCCCAGTACTGGGAAGGCTGAGACAGGAGGGTCTGGGCTCCTGGCCAGCCACAGCTACGTAGTGAGGTCCTTAGAAACTTAGACCTTGTTTCAAAATGAATAAAAAACCGGGTTGGGGCTGGGTGTGGTGGCGCATGCTTGTTTGGAATCCCAGAACTTGGGAGGCTAAGAAAGGAGGATCGTGTGGGTTCGAAGCCAGCCTCAGCTATTTAGTGAGGCTCTCAGTAACTTAGTGAGACTCTGTTTCCAAATAAAATATAAAGTAGGTCTGGGAGTATAGCCTGGAGGTAGAAAGCTCCTGGGTTCCATCCCTAGTAACTAAGACACACACACACACACACACACACACACACACACACACACATCGGGCTTGGGGTATAACTTGGAGGTAGAATGCCTCTGGGTTCAGTCCCCAGCACATAACACACACACACACACACACACACACACACACACACACACACACACAGAGAGAAACCACTTCAATTGCTGTGTTTCAGGTTACCTTTAATTAATTAATTAATTAATTTTTGTTGTAGTACTGGGGATGGAACCCAAGGGTTTTCTACCTTCAAGCTACACCCTCAGCCCTATTTTTTTTTATTCTTTATTTTAAAACAGGGTCTCACTGATTGCAAAGGGTCTCACTAAGTAGTTGAGTCTGTCCAGGATCCGCAATCGCACCACGCCCGGCTTCATTTTCTTTTTTTATTTTTTAGCCCCCCCCTTCTTTTTTTCTTTCTTTTTACTTTCTGTAGTACTGGGAATTAAACTCAGGGGTGTTCTAGTCCTATTTTATTTTGTTTTCTTCCTTTGAAACAGGGTCTCTGCAAGTCACTGTACAGTGGCTTTGAACTTGAGACCCTTCTCTCTTGGCCTCCCAAGTACTGGGATTACAGGCAGGTACGCAGGGGTTTCTGGGTAGAACATCTCCCTGCCCATTGTCCGCTTGCTTTGTGTGTAACTGTGGTTACTGGGCTCGCTACCTTTGCCTCCTTAAAGTGACATCATTCCATGGGCATTTACAGTCTCCTTGACCCCTGGCTGGCCTCTGTGTTCAGGTGTTTCTGCGTTTTCTGTGTTCAGGTGTTTTCTGGCCCCTGGCTGGCCTCTGTGTTCCGGTGCTCTGGTCGGGTGGGGCCAGATGTGTAGTGTCAGAACCTGGCAGGGTCTGCCAGGGCTTCTGCCCCAGTCCTTGGCCCTCTCCACCGCAGGACTTCATCCTGGGCAGGACAGCAATTTTGTGTGCTCATTCTTTGTCAGATTTCTGCCTCTTTATCAAGGTTTCAAACTTCTTAAAGAGGGGGATCTTACTTGGGTGCAGTGGTGCATGCCTGTAATTCCATAATTTGGGAGGCTGAGACAGGAGAATCACAGGTTTGAGGCCAGCCTCAGCAACTTAGTGAGACCCTGTTTCATAATAAAAAATAAAGCAAGGATGCCAGGCATAGAGGCACGTGCCTGTCATCTCAGTACTTGGGAGGCTGAGACAGGAGGATCGCAGGTTCGTGGCCAGCCTCGGCAATTTATAGGTAATCTGCAACTTAGTGAGACCCTGTTTCAAAATAAAGTAATAAAGCCGGGCGTGGTGGCGCACGCTTGTAATCCCTGAGGTTGGGAGGCAGAGACAGGAGGATTGCGCAGGTTCGAAGCCAGCCTCGCTGGCTTAAGAGACCCTGTTTCCAAATAAAAATATAAAATAGGTCTGGGAGTGTAGCCCGGAGGTAGAAGGGCTTCCAGGAACCCCAGTACCACCACCAAAAAAAAAAAAAAAAAAAAAAAAAGGAATAAAATAGGGTTGGGGTGTAGCTCAAAGGGAGAATGCCCATGAGTTCCATCCTTATTACCACAAAATAAGTAAATAAAGAATGGCCTGGGGTGTAGCTTGAGCTCAGAGAGAGAATGCCCCTGGGAGCCAGGCATGGTGGTGCACGCTTGTAATCTCAGCATTCGGGAGGCTGAGACCGGAGGGTTGCGATTCGTAGCCAGCTTCAGCTATTTAGTGAGGCCCTCCGCAACTTAGTGAGACCCTGTTTCAAAATAGAGAATAAAAGCCGGGCATGGTGGCGCACGCTTGTAATCCCAGCATTTGGGAGGCTGAGACAGGAGGATTGCGGTTCGCGGACAGCCTCAGCTATTTAGTGAGGCCCTCTGCAACTCAGTGAGACCCAGTTTCAAAATAAAGAATAAAAAATAGGGCAGGCGGTGTAGCTTGGAGGTCGAATGCCCCTGGGTTCCATCCCCAGACCCGCAAAAAAAAAAAAAAAAAAAAGAATGTCCCTGGGTTCAACACACACACACACACACACACACACACACACACACACACACACACACGTACAGCCTCTTGTGGTCTAACAGAGTGAGCTGTGCATTCTTTCTGTACCTTCCTCGCTCCCATGGTTATTTGGAGGATTAAAGGAGTCAATATAAATAAGGCACTCAGGACAGGGCTTATCATATAATAAACACTCAAAAAGTGTTCGGTAAATCAAGTATAACATTTCAGTTATGCAAGTTCTAGGGATCTGTTTTCAACAATGTGACTATAATCCCAATGCTACAGTGTCCTTAATCCACTAAAAGGTAGTTCTCATGTTAATTGCTCTTGCCACAATTATAAACAAACAAATGTGAAGAAAAAACATAGGTAAGAAAAACTAGAGGCCGTGGTCAACTTACACTATTTAGAACAAAAAAAATATTCTCTTTCTCTTCTCTCTCTCTCTCTCTCTATCTACATATTATATATTTTGCAGTGACTTACACCACAAAAATATATATTATGTAAAGATAAATAAATATGTATATTTGGTGAGTTACACCCCCAGTCCTATGTTTTATTCTTTTGTGTGTGTGTGTGGTACTGGGGATTGAACCCAGGGACCGTCTACCTCCAACACCCCTAGCCCTATTTTTTATTCTTTATTTTTTAATTAAAAAAATTTTTTTTTTCAGTTCTGAGGATGGAACCCAGGGCCATTCTACCTCTGAGCTACATCCTCAGCCCTATTTTTTTTTTTTTTTGTACTGGGGGTGGAGCCCAGGGCCATTCTACTTCCGAGCTACAACCTTAGCCCTATTTTTTTGTTCTTTATTTTGAAACAGGGTCTCACTGAGTTGCAGAGGGCCTCACTAAGTAGCTGAGGCTCTCTGTGAACTGTGATCCTCCTGTCTCAGCCTCCCAAATTCTGGGATTACAAGCATGCACCACCATGCTAGCCCCAGCCCCAGCCCCAGGCCTATTTTTTAATTCTTTATTTTGAAACAGGGTTTCACTGAGTTTTGAGGGCCTCACCAAGTAGCTGAGGCCATCTGCGAACCTGGATCCTCCTGTCTCAGCCTCCCGAATGCTGGGATTACAAACGTGCGCCACCATGCCCGGCTTTTTATTCTTTCTTTTGAAATGGGGTATCACTAAGTTGTAGAGGGCCTCACTAAGTACCTGAGGCTGGCTGCGAACCTGCCATCCTCCTGTCTCAGCCCTCCAAGTACTGGGATTACAAGTGTACACCCCCCTGCCCGTCTTCTTTCTCTCTCTTTTGAAGGCACTGAGGACTGAACCCAGGAATCTTATTAGTGCTAGGCAAGTGCTCTACCACTGAGCCACATCCCCAGTCCAAATACTGTTACTTCTAAAATATATCATGACCTTAGCTGTGATAAGCATTACCATCATGCCATTTGAGAATTATTTTACTCATCAGAATTCTGAGGTTCAGAGAGGTCAAGAACCTTGCCCAGAATTGCACAGCTCAATACAGACAAAACAGCTGCTCAGGAACACCAGTCCCGCAGATCCTCCGGGATGTTTTCAGGAGGGCTCACCAGGTGGCGCTGTTTCCCAGGCTAGGATCCGGCTGAGGCCCGCGGCTGCGGGGACACTGGCTTTTTATCACTTGGACAGCCCAGCATTCTAGAATGAATAAATGAATGGATGAATGAATGAATGAACGAAGAAGTAAATAAGTCAATAAAGAATAAAATCAGGCTGGGAGATAGCTTGGAGGTAGAATGTCCCTGGGGTTCCACCCCCAGTACCTTCCCCCAGCACACAATCCCCCAGTGTCATTGTGAGGCCTGAGTTGGTACTCGAGAGGCGCTTCCAGCAGCTGTCCGCTCCTGGTGAGAGCAGAGCAGTGACTGATGCCTGGCTCGCGTCCTACCTGGAT
>NC_137808.1:1160000-1170000 GCF_963383645.1 Muscardinus avellanarius
AGGTGTGCACCACTATACCTGGCTTGATATCGCTGTTTCTTGATGTATTAGTTTTATTTTATAATAATAATAATAATAATAATTATTATTATTATTATTATTATTTTTGCAATACTTGGGGTGGAACCCCAGGGGCATTCTACCGCTGAGCTACATCCCCCCATCCAGCCCTGTGTTTTAGTCTTTATTTTAACTGGGATTATAAGTGTGTATCATTGCACCCAGTGATTTATTAGGTTTTATTATTTAGTTGTATTATTATTTATTATTAGTTTTAGAAATTGTGTCCTAACTTGCTGTTATTTGAGGTAAAAATATGTTACTTGTCTTCTACCCTTTCTTGTAAGTTCCTACAACAAAACAATGTTTAGTTAAATCAATATTATTTTTTAATTTTTTTTTTTTCAGTACTAGGGATGAACCCAGAGGCATTCTACCTCCGAGCTCCCCCCCCCACCCCTATTTCTTACTCCTTATTTTGGAACAGGGCCTCACTGAGTTACAAAGGGCCTCATGATTTAGTAGCTCAAGCTGGCCTCAAACTGTGATCCTCCTGTCTCAGCCTCCCAAATGCTGGGATTACAAGGGTGCGCCACCATGCCGCCATGCCCGGCTAATTTATTTATTTTTGAGATACTGGAGTTTGAGCCCAGCGTCATTCTTCCTCTGAGCTCCACCCCCAGCCCTATCTTATTCCTTTGTTTGTGACTTAGGTGTTTGGATACTTCAAGGCTCTCCTTTGTATCCCTGGTGCTGAGATTTGGTATTGATCTTACCATTCACTGTGCTTTCCATCAGAGCCTTCAGCTCCAGGAAAGTTTTCTTGAATTATTTCTTCGATAATCATCATCTTCATCCCTTCCTTCCTTCCTTCCTTCCTTCCTTCCTTCCTTCCTTCTCTCTTTCTCTTTCTCTCTCTCTGTCTCTCTTTTGGGCAGTACTGGGGATTGAACCCATGGTCATTCTACCTCTGAGCTACATCCCAGCCCTATTTTTATTCTTTATTTTGAAACAGGGTCTAAGTCGCAAAGGGCCTCACTAAGTAGCTGAGGCTGGCTGCGAACCTGAAATCCTACTCTCTCAGCCTTCCAAGTACTGGGATTACAAATGTGTGTCACCATGCCCAGCTTCTTTCTTTTTTAAGTTGAATTCAGTTGATGTCTTTTTGTTGTGGTGGTGGTGGCACTGGGGATTGAATTCAGGGGTGTTCTACTTGTGAGCTATACCCCAGCCTTACTTTATTTTAAAACTTTTGATCCAGGGTCTCCCTAAGTTGTTGAGGGCCTCACTAAGCCACTGAGGCTGGTCTCAAAGCTATAATCCCCTTGTGTCAGCCTCCCAAGTTCTGAGATTACAGGAGTGTGCCATGGTGCTGGGCTTGTTTTCCATGCTGAAGGAAGAAGGAAGAAACACCCTTCTAAACTTGCATGCTCTAGAGCACAGTTTTGGTTTTGAGGTCATTAAAGAAGAGAGAAAATAGATTTGCAGCAATATTTAATTTATTTGCTGTCATCTTGGATTGGAGCCCTCAGTTGCCGTAGCAACAGACCAGAAAGGAACTTCATTAGTGGAAGAGCTCCTTGGATTTTAACTCTATTATCCAGCCAGGCATGAATGATTGGGCAGACCATCAGGTACCCAGAATTCTTCTACTTTGATAAGCTGCCTCATCGACAAATCTAATAAGTCTTACCAGCAAGTAAAACAACAACTCAAATCTTGCCTGTGGGATCTTTTCCTGAGTCATCAGTAATCAAAAGATTTCCTTTTCTTTTTGTTTTTCGTGGTTCTGGGGATTGAAACTCAGGGGCATTCTACCTCTGAGCTACACCCCCAGCCCTATTTTATTTAGAAACAGGGTCTTGCTAAGTTGCTGAGAGCCTCGCTAAGTTGTTAAGGCTGGCTTTAAACCTATGACCCTCCTGTTTCAGCCTCTCAAGTACTGGTTGGGATTACAGGTTTGTACCACCATGCCTAGCCCACCCTTTTTCTCCTCCTCCTCCTCCCCCTTTCTCTCTTTCTCCCCTAGAGATTGAACCCAGGAATGTTCTACCACCGAGCTACACCCCCAGCCCTTTTTATTTTTATGTTGTTTTGAAGTGGGGTTTTGCTAGGTTGCTGAGTCTCACGACATTGCCGAGGCTGGCCTTGAACCTGCTGTCTTCCATCTTCCCATCTCAGCCTCCCATGTGCTGAGATTGCAAGCATACAGCACCGCACTTGGCTCCCAGTCTCTCTTTTTTTTTTTTTTTTTTTTAATTTTGTGACACTGAGTATTGAACCCAGGGGCATCCAGCCTCCGAGCTACATCCTCCAGCACTATCTTTACTTTTTCTTTTGGAACAACCTCCCTTGGTTGAAGAGAGTCTCACTAAGTAGCTGAGGCTGGCCACAAACCTGTGATCCTCCCGCCTCAGTCTCCCAAGTCCTGGGATTATAGGCATGCGCCACCACACTTGGCTTTTGTTTTTTCTTTAAAAAAAATTTTTTTTTTAAGCCGGGCGTGGTGGCGCACGCTTGTAATCCCCACACTTGGGAGGCAGAGACAGGAGGATCGTGAAGGTTCGAGGCCAGCTGCGCTGGCTTGAGAGACCCTGTTTCCAAATAAAAAGTATAAAATAGGTCCGGGAGTGTAGCCCGGAGGTAGAAGGGCTTCCAGGAACCCCAGTACCACAAAAAAAAAAAAAAAAAAAAAAAGGTCTGATGGGGACAACAATGGAGGGAATAGGAGAAGACAGTGATTACTTCCCAAATGAGCCACATACACCAGGTGTCCCGACCAGAGACCCTCAGGTTCCCAAGGGTCTTAGCGACCCGTCACGGGGAGAGAGGAGAGGGTTGCCTATGAGCTGTTCCTAGTACCTCAAAAAGACTAATCCCCAAAACTCATATTTACCAGAGGTGAGATGCTCGGGCTAATTAAACTAAAACACCAGGTTTCTTTGCTTGGGGCTAGAATAATATCAACTCAGTGTAGAAACACCAGTCCCTCCCCCCTGACTAGAACCTCCGATTGGCAGTTATCTTTGTCTTTGATTAATAAAACATGCAAATAGCCGGGCGTGGTGGCGCGCGCTTGTCATCCCAGCATTCGGGAGGCTGAGACCTGGAGGATCGCGGTTCGCGGCCAGCCTCAGCTGCTTAGTGAGGCCCTCGGCAACTCAGTGAGACCCGGTTTCAAAATAAAGAATAAGAAATAGGGCAGGGGGTGGAGCTCAGAGGTCAAATGCCCCTGGGTTCCATCCCCAGACCCGCAGAAAAAACCAAAAAACATAAAACATGCTAAAGCGCATTCATTATTACTGGATAAATGTGTTTTGTTTGATAGACAAAGTATTTGAAAGCATGGGATTTGTGAAGGGAGAATAATAAAATGTTCTGTGTGGGCAAAAAGATTGAGAGTCAGTCGGGTGCAGTGGCTCACGCCCGTCATTCCAGGACTTGGGAGGCCGAGGCGCAGGTTCCAGAGCAGCCTCGGCAACTAAGCTAGACTTCCACCAACCTGGCAAGACCCTGCTTCTAAATACAAAATAAAAGAGCCGGGCGCGGTGGCACACACTTGTAAGCCCAGCATTCGGGAGCCCGAGACTGGAGGATTGTGATTTGTGGACATCCTCACTTAGTGAGGCCCTCCGCAACTCAGCGAGACCCGGTTTCAAAATAAAGAATACAAAATAGGGCTGGGGTGTAGCTCGGAGGTCAATTGCCCCTGGGTTCCATCCCCAGACCCGCAAAAGAAAGAAATAATAAAAAAATAACCCCACATAGATACAAAATAAAAAGGGCTGGGGATGTAGCCTGGAGGTAGAATGCCCCTGGGCTCAGCCCCCAGTATTGTTGGGGATTGCTCAAACCCCCGCCCCCAATGTATATCTACACACACTGGGGAGCAGTGGGATCGTTTGGGAACTTAAGGTGGACAGAGAGGGCGGAGGAGACATCACAGGGCCGGGAGAGCAGGAAGAGGGACTCAGCTGAGCAGGTTTTGGAAGAGGTCGAGCACCAACAGCGCGGCCCCATCTGGGCACTCACTAGGAATACAAGCTTTCGGTTTGGGCCTGGGGAGCCGGCTGCTTTGGGAATGAGGCTTTGCCGGCTCGGTTGTCGTGGGCATCTGGGGAACGCACTGCACCCAGTAGGTGGAGAACCGAGGAGCTGTGCTGTGGCTTCCCCGAGCGCAGGTTACTCAGGGACCGTGGCTCGTTTTTGTTTTTTTTTTTTTGTACTAGAGATGGAACCCAGTGACATTCTACTTCAAAGAAACCTCCCCAGCCCTAGTTTATTTGCTTATTTTTTTATATTTTTTAAATTTGGAAACAGGGTCTCTTAAGCCAGCAAGGCTTGCTCTGAACCAGCGCGATCCTCCTGTCTCCGCCTCCTAAGCGCGGGGATGACAAGCGTGCGCCACCACGCCCGGCTTATTTATTTTTTAAATAAATTTTTATTGGTGCATTGTAGTTATACATCTCAATGGGATTAAAAAAAAGTGTGAAGATATACATGCACACATCACCCAGTCAGCTCCTACCCAGTCACTAACCCCTTCCCTCCCCCTCTCTCCTACCCATGCTTGGCTTCCTGATTGACCCTGATTCTAGTTTATTTTATATTTTAAATTTTACAACAGAGCCGGGCGTGGTGGCGCACACTTGTAATGCCAGCCCTTGGGAGGCTGAGGCAGGAGGATCACACAGGTTCGAAGCCAGCCTCAGCTACTTAGTGAGGCTCTCAGCAACTTAGAGAGATCCAGTTTCCAAATAAAAAATATAAAATAGGTCTGGGAGTGTAGCCCGGGGGTAGAAGGCCTCTGGGTTCCATCCCTAGGACCACACACACACACACACAAAATTTACCACAGGGTCTCACTAAATGGCCGAGGCTGGAGCGAACCCGTGATCCTCCTGTCTTAGCCTCCTAAGTACTGGGATTACAGGTGTGTGCCATTGCCCCTGGCTAGCAGAAGATTCTAAGAGGCACCCGTTCAACCAGAAATCAAAATGAAATGACTTTGGAGAACAGGATTTATTTTCTAGTCTCTCATGCCTCTGATCACAGGATAGAAAAGGCTCAGTTTGATTTTTAGCAGGTCTTTAGAAACATTCAAGTCAGTTCTCCCTCCTCTCTCTCTCTCTCTCTCTCTCATTATTTCAGACAAAGAGAACAGGCTTCATTCAGTTTCAAAGCCTTGGCAGGCAACAGAATCTGATTCCAGTGTGATAATTTGGTTCTCTTTCTCTGACATTTATTTTTACAGTTACCTTCTCGTTTGGCAAGTGATACTATTTTTCTGTGTGTAGAAGCAATATAAAGTATTTTTTTGTTCTTTCTTTCCTCCCTTCTTTTTCTTTTCATTTCTTTTTCTTTTGGTACCGGAGTGTGAACCCAGAGGCAGTCTACCTCCAAGCTATACACCCAGCTCCATATTCGATCTTATTTGGAAACGGTCTCGCTAGGTCGCTGAGTGTCCTGCTGCGTGGCTGAGGCTGCTCTGAGTCTGAGACCCTCCCGTCTCGGCTTCCCCAGGACTGGATTACAAGCGCGTGCCCCAGGCCTACACTATACACTATACACACAGAGGGTTTTCTGTGCTTTTATTGGTGCGCTCTCGTCTCACGTCATAATGCAATTCGTCCTGACAGTGACATGCATGCACGTAGCACTTGGTGTCCCCTCCCAGAAAGTATTTATTTTTGTTAAACTTTTATTTCCATAAAAATGTGATTTAAGCCGGACACCTGCAGCTTGGAGCTAGAATGCCCCTGGGTTCAATTTCCAGTACTGCAAAAAACAAGAACAAATAAAAAAAAAACAAACAATAAAATAAAATAAACTGTGCCTGGTGGTGCATGCATGTAATCCCAGTACTTGGGAGGCTGAGACAGGAGGATCCGGAGTTCTCAGCCAGCCTCCGCTATGTAGCAAGGCCTGCCACACCCAGCTCATGCTTACATTCTTTATTTCTCTTTCTCTTTCCTTTCTTTCTTTCTTTCTTTCTTTCTTTCTTTCTTTCTTTCTTTCCTTCCTTCTTTCTTTCTTTCTTGTGGTACTGGGGATGGAACTCCCGGGGGCCTTCTACCTTCGAGCTAGCTACACCCTTGGCCCTATTTTATTTTTTATTCTTTATTTTGAAACAGGGTCTCAC
The DNA here is from genome assembly GCF_963383645.1 of Muscardinus avellanarius. NCBI lineage: Eukaryota > Metazoa > Chordata > Mammalia > Rodentia > Gliridae > Muscardinus > Muscardinus avellanarius. Next base: position 1,166,143 of record NC_137808.1, read on the forward strand.
GGAGTTGCAAAGGGCTTCACTTAAGTAGCTGAGGCTGGCTGTGAACTGTGATCCTCCGGTCTCAGCCTCCCGAATGCTGGGATTACAAACATGCGCCGTGACACCCAGCTTTAACCCTAGCTTCTGCAATATTTTCTTTTACTTTTTATCTTTCTTTTTTTTTTTTTTTTTTTTTTTTGGTGGCACTGGGGATTGAACCCAGGGGCATCTACCTCTGGGCTACACTCTGACACTCTGAACCGTATTTAATTTTGAAACAGGGTCTCACTAAATTGCTGAAGCTGGTCATAAGCCAGCGATCCTCCTGTCTCAGCCTCCCAAGTACTGGGATTACAGCTGTGCACCATCATGCATGGTTTTTCCTTTTTATTATTTATTGTGGTACTGGGATGGAACCCAGGGCCATTCTACCTCCAAGCCACACTCCCAGCTCTATTTTGCTTTATTATCATTTACTTATTTTTATTTTTTATTTTTTTGTTGTACTGGGGATGGAACCTAGGGGCATTCTACCTCTGAGACACTCAGGTCTATTTTGTAGTCTTTTTTTTATATTTTGAAACAGGGTCTCACTGAGTTGCAAAGGACATTGCTAAGTAGCTGAGGCTGTCCTCGAACCATGATCCTCCTGTTTTAACCTCCCAAATGTGGGGGTTACAAGCATGAGCCACTACGGCCGGCCTCCTATTTTATTTTATTTTATTTTATTTTATTTTATTTTTTATATTTTGCAGTACTGGGGATGGAACCCAGGGGCATTCTACCTCCGAGCTGCACCCCCAGCCCTAATTTTTTATTCTTTATTTTGAAACCGGTCTCACTCTTTTATTTTTTTATTTGGAAACTGTCTCACTAAGTTTCTGAGGCTGGCCTCAAACTTGTGATCCTCCTGTCTCAGTCTCCCAAGTCATGGAATAATAAGCATGAACCACCACACCCAGCCTTAATTCTGTAACTTATTAGAAAATTTACTGAAATGTTTTTGGCTCTGTGATTCTCTGTGGGGTTGAATGTAATGTGATTCTCCTGTTTTATCCTCCCAGGTAGCTGGGGTTACAAGTGTGGGTCACTGGACTGGTCTTCTCCCATATACTTTAAATTATCTCAAGATCACTTTGACTATCTAATGCAATATAAATGCTATGTAAATAGTTGTTCTACTGTATTACTTAATGAATAATGACATTAAAAAGTCCTCATATAAGCTGGGCGTGGTGGCGCACACTTGTAATCCCAGCATTTGGGAGGCTGAGACCGGAGGATCGCGGTTCGCGGACAGCCTCAGCTACTTAGCGAGGCCCTTTGCAACTCAGTGAGACCCTGTTTCAAAATAAAGAATAAAAAATTGGGCTGGTGGTGTAGCTCGGAGGTAGTATGCCCCTGGGTTCCATCCCTAGACCCTCAAATATAAAAATAAAAAGTCCTCATTTGTTTAATACACAGTATTTTTTCCCAAAATATTTTTTTCATCCCCAGTTGGTTGAATCCTGAATGTAGAGCCCTGAGATATGAAGTCTGTGTATTTTTCTTTGCCACACATGATGAAACAAAAGAAAATGAAAACCTTGGCCTCTCTTGGTCCTTGATGAAGCGATTCAAGTGATTATTTAATCTCGACTCTTAGGTGCACACATTTTTTTTTTTTTTTTGTAGGTCTGGGGATGGAACCCAGAGGCATTTGACATCTGAGCTACACCCCCATCCTATTTCATTTTGAAACAGGGTCTCACTAAGTTGCGGAGGGTCTAAGTAGCTGAGGCTGTCCTTGAACCATGATCCTCAGGTCTCTGCCTGAATCCTGGGAATACAAGCCTGTGCCACCATGCCCGACTGCTTTTTTTTTTTCCTTCATAAAATGCCATTTTTACTTGAAAGAATGACATGAAAACTCCAGAGGAGCATGGTGGTGTACGCTTGGAATCCCTGCATTTGGGAGGCGGAGACAGGAGGACAGCCTCAGCTACTACTTAGTGAGGCCCTTTGCAACTCAGTGAGACCCTATTTCCAAATAAAGAATAAAGAATAGGGCTGTGGGTGTAGCTCAGAGGTAGAATGTCCCTGGGTTCCATCCTCAATACAGCAAAAATTAAAAAAAGAAAATAAAGAATGGAAAATAAGGCTGAGGCTGTAGCTCACAGGTAGAATGCCTCTGGATTCTAAATAAAATAGGGCTGGAGGTATAGCTGGAGGTGTAGCTCGGAGGTAGAACGTCTCTGGGTTCAATCCATTAGTATCACTAAATTAATTAATTAATTAATTAAAAGCCAGCGTGGTGGTGCATGCTTGTAATCCCAGTATTCAGAAGGCTGAGACAGGAGGATCGCAGTTCATGGACAGGATCAGGTACTTAGTGAGGCCCTTTGCAACTCAGTGAGGCCCTGTTTTAAAAATAAAGAATAAGCCGGGCGTGGTGGCACACGATTGTAATCCCAGCATTTGGGAGGCTGAGACAGGAGGATCACACAGGTTCCAAGCCAGCCTCAACTACTTAGTGAGGCTCTCAGCAACTTAGTGAGACCCTGTTTCCAAATAAAGTATAAAATAGGTCTGGGAGTATAGCCTGGAGGTAAAAGAGCCCTGGGTTCCACCCCCAGTACCACCAAAATAAATAAATAAATAAATAAATAAATAAATAAATAAATAAATATAATAAAAACAAATAAAAAATAAAGAATAAGACAATAGGGCGGGGGTGTAGCTGGGTGTAGAATACCTCTGAGTTCGATCCTCAGTACCACAAAAAATAATAATAGCCATGCGTAGTGGCTCACACTTATAATACCAGCACTTGGGAGGCTGAGACAGGAGGATCGCACAGGTTCGAAGCCAGCCTCAGCTACTTAGTGAGGCTCTCAGCAACTTAGTGAGACCCTGTTTCCAAATAAAGTATAAAATAGGTCTGGGAGTATAGTCCAGAGGTATAAAAGTTCCTGAGTTCCACCCCCAGTACCCCCCCCCCACAATAATAATTAATTAATTAAATAGGCCTGGAAGTGGAGCTAAGCGGTAGAATGTCTTTGGCTTCAATCCCTAGCACCACTAAGCAAACAAACAAACTAACTAACTAACTAACTAACTAACTAAATAAATAAATAAATAAATAGAACTGGCAGTGTAGCAGGAGGTAGAATGTTCCTGGGTTCGATTCCTAGCACTATAGACCGATAGATGATAGAGATGGTGGATGGATGGATGGATGAGAGAGCCCCACTAGAAACCTCTTAGCTTGGACTTTGGGGGGCAGTGGGTTCCCAAAACACACAAAGTGTTGTTACCTGGGGCGCAAACAGGGACAGAGTGACTCTTGTGACGGAGTGATGAGGGGGAGCAGGAAGGCCACCTCTGGGAATCAGTGCGCATGCAGGGCAGTAGGGAACAATGGAGAAGACAGAGGAGGCTGGGACTCTAGCACAGTCTGAGCTCCTGGGAAGTCGGTCCAATGGGAAGCTCTGAGCATCTGCTGAAGGTGAACTTGGAGGGCGCCCGGGCCACGCCTCTTTCTGCCCCACAGTCAAGGTCAGCCTCATCAGAGAAGCCCGGAGGCTCAGGATGGGCAGGAGATGCCTGGGGGTGCCGATGGAGCTGGGCCTCTGGCTTCTGGTTGAGGAGACAGCTTATCCCCCTTAGAGGGCCAGGCCCAGCAGGCCCAGCGGGCTATGGTAACCATAGCAACCACAAGTTTAAAATGATGGATGAAAAGCTTGTAAACACAGCTTCCAGCCATGTGGCATAGCTCTGGGCTCCTAGGAGACAGCCACATAAAGACCAGTTTGGACCCGACTCAGAGTCTGTGAAGCAGACAGGCCGACAGGCGGTCCAAACAGACATGATGGCTTGCAAAAGAAGAGCTCCCTGGGT
>NC_137808.1:1175000-1215000 GCF_963383645.1 Muscardinus avellanarius
CGTAGGAGAAGAAGAAGAAAAAAAAAAATAGAGAAATAAAGCCACGCACTTGCATTTATAGGCTGAGCCACTCCTACATTCCGGAGAGCCCGGATGAGTGTATAGGAAACAGCTGTGGTATTTATTTAGCGAGTCCTGGTAAAGCTCATTACCAGCCCACCTCCTCACAGGGGCGCTGGCCTCCCGATGGAGGGTGCTGGATGGAGTAATCAACTTTGCTCACAGCACCTGGTGTTTCTGCCAAATGCCCGAGGTCAAGAGTGCTGTTCACCAACTCCCAGGATGGGGTTTGGGAGGCCTCAGGGCCTGCGCTGAGCCTGCGGAGCAGGGCCAAGGAGAAGGCCAAAGCAATTTCATTTGTTCCTATCTGTGTTCCTTCATTATAGATATGTTTCCTGAGCACCTACTATATGCCAGGCCTTGCAGAAACAGTCACAGATCTGGTCCCTTACTTCTTCGAGCATATAGCCGAGAGGGTTCTGTCTAGGATGCTAACTCCTAGCCACATGTGGCTATTCACACCCTTACAATGAAAGCAAATTAAAAATTTAGTTCTAGCCGGGCCTGGTAGCGCACGCTTAGTTTATAATCCCAGCATTCGGGAGGCTGAGACAGGAGGATGGCGGTTTGAGAACAGCCTCAGATACTACTTAGTGAGGCCCTTTGCAACTCAGTGAGACCCTGTTTCAAAATAAAGGATAAAAAATAGGACTGGGAGTGTAGCACAGAGGGAGAATGCCCCTGGGTTCTATTCTCAGTACCGTAAATAAATAAATTAAATAAATAAATAAATTAATTCAGTTCTTCCCCAACCCTGGTGGCCCATGCCTGCCATCTCAGTATTTGGGAGGCTGAGACAGGAGGATTGCAGCTCTGAGGCCAGCCTTAGCAACTTAGTGAGACTCTGAGCAACTGAGCAGTACCCTGTTTCAAAACAAAAACATAAAATGAGCTGGGGGTGGGGCTTGGATATAGAATGCCCAAGATCCAATTCCTGGTATTTTTCCTCCCCGCAAAAAACTCACCTTTGTAGTCGCGCATGCTATAGCCCAAGGGCACAATGGTCACATGTGCTAGTGACAGTTGTATTGGACAGTGCAGAAAATGTCAACGTTTCCACTGGTGCAGAAAATTCTCTTAGACGTGCCAGTTTATTGGGGATATGGTGTGGAGGGTCTGGAAACATTTATTATATTTATTATTTTTTGTTGTACCAGGGATTGAACCCAGGGGCATTTTCTATCTTAGCTACACTCCTGGTCCTATTTTATTTTATTTTATATTATTATGGTACTAGGGATGGAACCCAGGGGCTTTCTACCTCCAGACTATACCCCCAGACCTATTTTCTATTTTATTTGGAAACAGGGTCTCACTAAGTTGCTGAGAGCCTCACTCAGTAGCTGAGGCTGGTTTCGAACCTGTGATCCTCCTGCCTTAGTGTCCCAAGTACTGGGATTACAAGCGTGCGCCAGTATGCTTGGCCTATTTATTTACTTTTTGTGTGTGTGTGGTGCTGGTGATTGAACCCAGGGGCATTCTACCTTTATGCTATACCTCCAGCCCTATTTCTTTTTTTTTTTTTTCCAGGTCTGGGAATGGAACCCAGGGGCATTCGACCTCCAAGCTACACCCCTTGCCCTATTTTTTATTCTTTATTTTGAAACAGGATCTCACTAAGTTGCGGAGGGCCTAAGTAACCGAGGCTGTCTGTGAATCATGATCCTTCTGTCTCAGTCTCCCAAATTCTGGGATTACAAACATGCATCACCATGCCTGGCTATTTTTTATTCTTTATTTTTAAATTAATTTATAATAATAATAATAATAATAATAATTATTATTATTATTATTATTATTACTATTTTGCGGTACTGGGGATGGAACCCAGGGGCATTCTAGCTCCGCGCTGTGCCCTCAGCCCTGGCCTGCCATTTTTCTTTGACTTTGTTCATGATGGTGTTTGTCAGGCAGTACTTTGAAAAAAAATTACTATACAGTTAAGTTTGCCAGGCTTTTTTGGCATCTGAGTTTCATGACACAGTGATAAAGCCAACCTTATAGTTGAGTTTATAAAACAATTCTCCCTTCAAAACTTCCACTAATCCACTCATTTCTTATCAGTAAAACAGGCCTTAAAAACAGCCTGCTTAACAGTAATCCCAGTACTTGGAAGAGTGAGACTGGAGGACCACAGGTTCAAGGCCAGCCTCAGCAATTTAGTTAGACTCTCAGCAACCTATTTTAACCCTGTTTTTAAACAAAAAATAAGCCAGTGTGGTGGTTCATGCTTGGAATCCCAGTACTTGGGTGACTGAGACAGGAGGATCGTGGTTTGAGGCCAGCCTCAGCTACTTAGTGAGGCTCTCAGCAACGTAGTGAGACCTGTTTCAAAATAAAGAATAAAGATAGGGCTGGGGGTGTAGCTCAGAGGTAGAATGCCCCTGGATTCCATCCCCAGTACCACAAACACACACACACACACACACACACACACACACACACACACGATAGATAGATTTTATTTATTTATTTATTTTTATTTTTTGTGGGTCTGGGGATGGAACCCAGGGGCATTTGACCTCCAAGCTACACCCCCTGCCCTATTTTTTATTCTTTATTTTGAAACAGGGTCTCACTAAGTTGTGGCGGGCCTCACTAAGTAGCTGAGGCTGGCCGCGAACCGCGATCCTCCGGTCTCAGCCTCCCGAATGCTGGGATTACAAGCGTGCGCCACCACGCCCGGCTGATAGATAGATTTTATCACTAACTGTTTCTTGGAACCCAGTTGTCCAGGAGATATACTCATCCTAGTTTAAAGTTGGGGAGAGCCAGGTCTGGTGGCTCATGACTGATGCTTGTGATGCCAGTACTCGGGAGGCCGGGACAGGAGGATCAAAGGTTTGAAGCCAGCTGTCTGCAACTCAAAACTAAAAAAGAAAAAAAATAAAAATAAGGCTGAGGGTACAGTTCAGAGGTAGAATACCCCTGGATTCAATCCCCAGTACCATACAAAAATAAGTAAGGTTGGGGGAAGCTGAGTGTGGTGTCACACACCCATAATCCCAGTACAGGAGGGTCACAGGTTCAAGGACAGCCTCAGCAAGTAGACTCCCATCAACCTAGAGAGACCTTGTTTCAAAATAAAAATAAAAGCCAGCCAATCCCTAGTACAACAAACAGATGTCCTCCTTGCCTTGCCAGGGTCACTGTAAAGATCAAATAAGACAGATGCTAAGAAAGAGCCAGGCGTGGTGACGCACACCTGCCATCCCAGTACTTGGGAGGCTGAGATAGGAGGGTTGCAGACTGGAGGCCAGCCTTGGCAAGTAGCGAGGTGCTCGGCGACCTAGCGGTCGGGGGTGTCGCCCAGAGGTGGGATGCCCCCGGGTTCAGTCCCTGGCACCTCTCTCTCACGCACACGATATGAAAGGGCTCTACAGATCTGAAACTCACAAAACTGGTCGTCACCGTCGCTCTTCATCGTAGCAAAGGCGGCCACTAACTCGCTGAGTTCTCGCGTGAGTTCTTGCGTGGCTTTCAGTTTTCAGACACGAGATTAAAGACCACATCGTTCGCTGAGCCGGCCCAGGATGCATTCGTTGTAGAAACATGGAAAAATGGCAGAAAATTAGTCGCCTCACAGGTAGATTGGGGGAGTGACCTTATTTGACCAGAAAAATTGAATTGACTTAAATCGAAATCTATTCTGGCCATTCTTCCTTCGAGTGGAGCCTTTTCCTTTTCTTTCTTTCTTTTTTTTCCAACCAGGAAAAGAAACCAGTTCAGTGAGTTGGGTGTTGTTCAGCTATAACTGTAATTCGAGCCTCACCATTGGCCATTTGTGACGCGTTTTCCTTATGCTTATATTGTGTGTGTGTGTGTGTGTGTGTGTGTGTGTGTGTGTGTGTGTGTTACTGGGGATTGGATCCAGGGACATTCTACCTCCAAGCTACATTTCCAAGCCTAATTTATTTTATATTTTTGCAGTACTGGGGGTGGAACCCAGGGGCATTCTACCTCTGAGCTCCACCCCCTGCCCTATTTTTTATTTTGAAACAGGGTCTCACTGAGTTGCAAAGGGCCTCACTAAATAGCTGAGGCTGTCCTCGAACTGCGATCCTCCTGTCTCAGCCTCCCAAATGCTGGGATTACAAGCATGCGCCACCGCGCCTGCCTCTTTTTTTTTTTTTTTTTGGTGGTACTGGGGTTCCTGGAAGCCCTTTGACCTCCGGGCTACACTCCCAGACCTATTTTTTAACCTTGTGTGGAAACAGGGTCTCTTAAGCCAGCGCGGCTGCTGGCTCCGAACCAGCGCGATCCTCCTGTCTCCACCTCCCCAGCGCGGGGATGACAAGCGTGCCCACCGCGTCCGGCTCTATCTATTTTTTGATACTGAAAATTGAACCCAGGAGCATTCTGCATCCAAGCTGCACCCCAGCCTTTTTTTATTTTTTATTTTGAAATAGGGTCTGGCTAAATTGCTGAGGCCGGCCTTGAACCTTCAATCCTCTTGTCTCAGCTTTGCAAGTACTGGGATTGATTACAATAAATGGATTACCACTGTTAGGTAGAGAAGGCTCCATAAATACTCAGTATAATTCAGGAATATCTTAAAAAAAAATCCTGGACATGAGCCCAAGGGAATGAAATATACCCTGCCAAGGGGGTCTTTCAGTCCTTGGGGGGCGGCATGGATCAAGTTACATAGTAGAGCCCCCCTTTCCCTGGCACTTACCACTCTTGTTTTGGGGAGGAATCTGGTTTCTGTTACTACCATATGAAGGGTAATCAGGATTAGCTGTTGGTTCTCATGGAGAAACCAGGAGCAAGTGGCCTGCAGAGGGGGTGTGGAAGGGCAGCTGGGGGGCTGGGGGGAGAAGGGGGTGGTTTAGAGCTGGAAGGGCAAGACCAGGCTGTGGACCAGGGGGCCTGCTTGGAATGGGACACTCACTGGTCTCTGTGTGTGTGTGTGTGGTACTGGGGGTAGAACCCAGGGGCTTTTCTACCTCCGGGCTACACTCCCAGACCTATTTTCTATTTTATTTGGAAACAGGGTCTCACTGAGTTGCTGAGAGCCTCACTAAGTACCCGAGGCTGGCTTCGAACCCGTGCGATCCTCCTGTCTCAGCCTCCCAAGCGCGGGGATGACAAGCGTGCGCCTCCACGCCTGGCTTTGGGTTTGATTCTTATTATTCTTATTATTTTTTGGTACTAGGGGTTGAAGCCAGGGGCATTCTATCCCTGAGCTATACCCCCAGCCCTATTTTTTATTCTTTACTTTGAAACAGGGGCACACTAAGTTGCTGAGAGCCTCACTAAGTAGCTGAGGCTGGTGGTGAACCTGTGATCTCCTGTCTCAGCCTCCTAAATACCGGGATTACAAGTGTGCACCACCATATCGGGGTGTATTTTTTGATTCCTTATTTTGAAACAGGGCCTCATTAAGTTGCAGGGGGCCTCACTAAGTAGCTGAAGTTGGCCTCAAACCTGTGCTCCTCCTGTCCCAGACTCCTAGGTACTGGGATCACAGGAATTAGCCACCACATCCAGTTGGCCGGGCACTTTAAATCTGTGAGTGTAGCCGGGCGCGGTGGCGCACACTTGTCATCCCAGCATTTGGGAGGCTGAGACCGGAGGATCACGGTTCGAGGACAGCCTCAGCTACTTAGTGAGGCCCTTTGCAACTCAGTGAGACCCTGTTTCAAAATAAAGAATAAAGCTGGGCGCGGTGGCGCACGCTTGTAATCCCTGCCCTTGGGAGGTGGAGACAGGAGGATCATGCTGGTTCGGAGCCAGCCTCGCTGGCTTAAAAGACCATGTTTCCAAATAAAAAAATATAAAATAGGTCTGGGAGTGTAGCTCGGAGGTAGAAGGGCTTCCAGGAACCCCAGTACCACCAATAAATAAATAAATAAATAAATAGATAAATAAATAAATAAATAAATAAATAAAATAAAAAATAGGGCTGGGGGATGTAGCTCAGACGTTGAATGCTCCTGGGTTCCATTTCCAATACCAAAATAAATAAATAAATAAAAATTTTGTGAGCATGTTGGATCGTGTGCAATGGGTGGAGTCACTAGCATCTGACAGGTTAGGAAACTTGAGGCTCAGCAAAGGCGTGAAAGCTCCAGAAGGCCTCACACAGCTGGGAGGGACCAAGCCAGAATGTCAAGTCTAGCTCCTTCCAGCTTTTCCATACAGAGGTTTATATCCTACTTTGCTTTGGTCTCATAGGACTTTTTTTGTGACATTTCTGTGAAGTCTTTGTGACTTCCTTTCCCCCGACCCAGAGCTGTATAAGAAGTTTGCAGGCTTAAAATTTTCCTCAAGAACTGGGTGTGGTGGTGTACCCCTGTCATATCCCAGTACCTGGGGGTCTGAGGCAGGAAGTCACAGGGTCCAGACCAGCCTCAGCAGTTTAGCAAGGCTCTCAGCACTAAGTGAGACCCTGTTTCCAAATAAAAAGTAGTGTAGATAGAGCCGGGCGTAGTGGCACATGCTTGTAAATCCCCACATTTGGGAGGCTGAGACAGAAAGATCACGGCTCGCGGACAGCCTCAGCTACTACTTAGTGAGGTTCTTTGCAACTCAGTGAGACCTTGTTTCAAAATGAAGAATAAAAAGTAGGGCTGGGGGTGTGGTTTGGAGGTAGAACGCCACTAGGTTCCACCCCCAGTACCGCAAAAAAAAAAAAAAAAAAGTAAGATAGAGGCGGCGTGGTGGCGCACATATATAATACCAGTAATTGGAAGGCTGAGACAGGAGGATCGCAGGTTTATGGCCAGCCTCAGCTATTTAGTGAAGCCCTGGGTAACTTAGTGAGATTGTGTTTTCACATAAAGAATAAAGGAAGAAAATAGGCTGGGGACATAACTTGGAGGTAGAATGCCCCTGGATTCAATCCCCAGTTCCAGAAAATAAATAAATAAATAAATAAATAAATAAATAAATAAATAAATAAAATAGTGCTGGAAGCCAGGCGTGGTGGCGCACGCTTGTAATCTCAGCATTCGGGAGACTGAGACCGGAGGATCACGGTTCTCGGACAGCCTCAGCTACTTAGTGAGGCCCTCTGCAACTTAGTGAGACCCTGTATTAAAATAACGAATAAAAAATAGGGAGGGGGTGTAGCTTGGAGGTTGAATGCCCCTGGGATCCATCTTCAGAGCCCCCCCCCCCAAATAGCACTGGGAGTTCAGGGCTCAGCACCCCTTCCCCCATTTTTTTTCATTATGATGGAGAGATCCCTCATTTACTGAGTTCGGCCAAGAGCAGTTAAGTCACCTGCTCAGGGTCTCCAGAGCAGAGCCAGAAAGGAAAATCCAGGGGGTCGCAGTTCCACGGGGCACCTCATTATTTTTGTTGGAGAAGCTTGGGCTTGAGGCGGAGGTGCTGATCTCTGAGCAGATCTTTACCAGGTAACACAAATGCGGGAAGGCCGAGGCTAGAGGATGTGGTTTGTGACATTTGTTTATGACCTCTGCGACCTCCTGTCCCGGGCCCAGCGCCGTATAAGACGCTGCCTGATTCACCAGTTAGGTTTCTCTCTGCTCCAAACAGATCTCCGCCTTCATACCTGGGAAGGCTCTGCTGCTCACCTGCGGGAGTGCCCTGCCCCAGCTCACCCTGTCCCTGCCCATCTGGGGCACGGGTTAGAGCTGCCACTTCCTCTGGAGGGGATGGATACACTAGCCCTTCCTTTCTCCTTCCTCCCTCTCCTCCTTTCCTTCCTTCCTTCCTTCCTTCCTTCCTTCCTCTACTGGGGCTTGAACCCAGAGGTGTTCTACCTCTGAGCTACACTCAGTCCTAGTTTATTGTTATTATTAATTATTATTGTTATTTTATTATTTTCGGTACTGTGGATTGAACCAGGGGGCATTCTACCTCTGAGCTATACCCCCAGACCTATTCTTTTTTTTTTTTTTGCGGGTCTGGGGATGGAACGCAGGGGCATTTGACCTCTGAGCTACACCCCCTGCCCTATTTTTTATTCTTTATTTTGAAACCGGGTCTCACTAAGTTGCGGAGGGCCTAAGTAGCTGAGGCTGTCCGCGAACCGCGATCCTCCGGTCTCAGCCTCCTGAATGCTGGGATAACAAGCATGCGCCACCACGCCCAGCTTCTTAGCTGCTTTCTTTTCTTTTCTTTTCTTTTCTTTTCTTTTCTTTTCTTTTCTTTTCTTTTCTTTCTTTCCATACTGGGGATTGAACCCAGGAGCATTCTACCACTAAGCTACACTCCAGCTCCTTTTTATTTATTTATTTTTGTTTAGAAAAGGAATCACTAGGTTGCTGAAAACCTCACTAACCATGCTGAGGCTGTCCTCAAACCCACAGTCCTCCTGTCTCAGCCTCTTAGGCACTGGGATCTCAGGCATGCACCACCACGCCTGTCTTGAGAGCCAGTTTCGAAATAAAAACATTTTTAAAAAGCCTAGGGCTAGCCGGCCATTGTAGCACGCAGGCTCGAGATCCCAGTACTTGGGAGGCTGAAACTGGAGGATCGCAGGTGTGCGGCAAGCCTTTGCTACCTAGGTAAGACCCTCACAACTTAGTGAGACACTGTCTCCACAGAAAGAATAAAAAATAGGGTTGGGGTGGTAGCTCAGAGATAGAATGCCCCTGGGTTCCATCCCCAGTACCGCAGAAAAAAAGAAGGAAAGAAAGGAAGGAAGAAAGAAAAAAGAAAGAAAATAAATTAGGACTAGGGTGTAACTCAGAGGTAGAGCTATATAAATAGATAAATTAATTTATTTAATAAAAAAGACTGGGGCTGTAGCTTGGAGGTAGAATGCCCCTGGGTTCCATCCCCATTAACACACACACATGCACGCACACTGAATACATGAATCAATCAATCAATCAATAATGGGGCTGGGGCTAGAGCTCAGGTAGAGTGGCCCTGGGTTCAACGCTCAGTACCTCCCCCTCTCCCACGCAGACAAAATAACTGTACAGCTAATATTGGTGCCCTTCCCTCCACCACCTGGGCCCTCCGCGAGTCTCGGGCGGAGTGGCCGACTGCCATCCACGCCGTTTTGGGGGGAGAGATTGGATTCAAGTGCGCCATGCAAAGAAAAGGCAGGAAAAAGCGACCGACAGCTCCTCGCCGGAGCTCGCAGGAGCCCGCTCGGGCCTTCCTTCACGGCCCCATTTTTCTTTTTTTTTTCCCCCTTCTCTTTTGTGAAGGCCCACCCCCTTTGCCTGCAGTGAGGGCTGCTCTCCGGTAGGCGACAAAGTGTCAGTTGTTCTGAGATCCGGGGGGCGGAGCGAGGTGACGGGTGGGAGCGCTGCAGCCTGCGGGCGCTGCGCAGCCCGGGCTTGGCCGCAGCTGGCGACCGCCGAGCGGGGTGCGCGATGACCGGCCCCTTGGCGACCTGACCGCCCCTCGCCAGCCTGCCCTGCACCGCCGAGGCGCCGCGCCTCCCGTGGATGAGTGTGTGTGTGCGAGTGAGTGTGTGCGAGTGAGTGTGTGCGAGCGTGCGAGCGAGTGTGCGCACACGGCAGCGGTGTGTGAGCGTGTCCGGGCGAGTGTGCGTGTGCACGCGCGTGCTTCGGATTATTATTAGTATTTTTTTTTTTTTTGGAGGAGGGGGAAGGAGAAGAAAAACCTTGGAAATTTGGAGCAGGTTTCCGTTCTGCTAGGGCAATTCTCCTCCCACAAGAAGAGCTGACCAGAACCATTTTTTTTTCCCTGCGGGTAAAGAGCAGTCATCTTTCCAGAAGACGAGGATTTTTAATTTTTTTTTTTTTTTTTTTTTTTTTTTTTACTCCTGCTCCCCGGCCAAGTAAATAAAAGCGACCGGCTCCCCTCCTCCCCGCCCTCCCCGAGCCTGCGAGATCGGCCAGCGCCCCTTGGCTGCCGGGGCTGAGCACAAGGAGAGCGCCACCCATCAGCCTGTCAGCCCCTCCGGCCACGTCGGAAGATGTCATCTCAAACTAAGTTCAAAAAAGACAAAGAGATCATCGCCGAATACGAAGCTCAGATCAAAGGTGAGACGGGGGCCCTGGCGGCCGCCCCTTCCTCCAGCCCCCGCTGCCTTCGCCCCTTTCCCCCTTCTCTCCCTGCCACGGGGAAATGTTGTTCGGCTCCAATAACCTTACGGCCGGGCACGGTGGTAGGCGCCCAAGTGCAGCCGAGCGCGGAGGGCCGGACAGCAAGCCCTGCATTGCAGGTGTGGCAGCCCTGCGCCTGGCTCAGGAGCCCAGGGGCGACACTCCGCTCTGAGGCCCTTTTGACAGTTGCAGCCTCCTCCCCTCCGCGCCGTGGGAAAAGCCCCTGATGGCTGCTGTGCGCTTTTTACAAGCTGCTTTTGTGTGCCTCCCTCCCCCTTTGGTTTTCGGTGGCCGTGTCGCTCGCTCGGTGTCTTTCTCTGGGCATGTGTGCGCGGGAGGCCGCGTCTCTGGGCGGCCCTCCTTTGTCGGTGTGGTCGGCGCGCCCGGCCTGGGTTGTCATGGATTAACTGTTATGGGCCGTATTGATCCCGGCTAATGCAGGCATCTATGCAGAAAGAGCGTGCACGGTGCAGAAGACGCATTCGCTCGCAGCGTGCAGACTCTGGGCGCGGAGGTTCGGGGTCATGAAGCGTGCCATCGGGGGCTGGAGGCGCTGCCCGGCTCCCGTGGCTCCTGGGGAAGCTGCCCGGAGAGAGCGAGATGACCTCTGGCCGCCAGCCCCGGCTTTGGTATTAAGTAGCACACATTTCTTTTAGTGGTGGCACTGGGGGTGGAACCCAGAGGCTTTCTACCTCTGGGCTATACTCCCAGACCTTTTTTTTTTTTCTAATCTTTTATTTGGAAACAGGGTCTCACTGAGTTGCTGAGGGCCTCACTAAGTAGCTGAGGCTGGCTTCGAACCCGTGCGATCCTCCTGTCTCAGCCTCCCAAGCGCAGGGATTTAGCACACGTTTCTTTTTAAAAGCCACTCCCTAAAAATCCCAGCCAGCTGGGAGAACTAGGAAAAGGACCACATTTGTTAGGGCCAGATGCAGGCAGGCAGAGTCTTCATCCAGGTCAGAGTGTGTGCGTGCGTGCGTGTGTGTGTGTGTGTGTGTGTAGGGGGGTGCTTCCTCTGTCACTGGGGCACCCCGCTCTTGCCTCTGGGTGTCCGTCTTCTTTCTGGTGCTATTTCTCTGTGCTGCGACACAGGGCGTGTTGCGGGCTCTCGCTGGAGAGAGGGAAGACAAAATCCAGCTCTAGTGGGTGTGAGGCCGGTTTCTGAGGTTCTACAGGGACTATGGAACAGGTTGGCTCTTTGGGCCTCAGGGAACTGGGACCCAGGAAGTCTGGGGGCCTCCCGGGGTGCATCACAGCTGTGATCCTATCCGATCTGAGCCTCGGATACTCGGGAATCCTTGAGCCTCGGATACTCGGGAATCCTTGTGAGGGAGCAGTCACTGGAAGAGGGCTTTGTTTTTTTTTCTTGTCTAGCGAATTCTTTTTTCTTTTAGTTCTGGTCAAATCAGCATGATGCAAGTCCCCTCTGCATAGACCCTAAGGCAAAAAAAGAGAAAATTCTCCTCTTCCCCGGCCCAGCCTCCCTCCCGGCTTCTTTTCAATGCTTTGTCAAGCCAGCCGCCTTAGGATATTTCAGCCTGGCTCAAAATGTAGAGACAAGCCTTTTAGTGGCCAATTTGCATTCGGCCGGCCAGTCAGTACCAAAGCCTAGTTTCACGCTTGTCTAGATACTTTTTCTTTTCCTTTTCTTTGCAGTACTTGGGATGAAACCCAGGGTCATTCTACCTCCGAGCTACACCCTCAGCTCTACTTTTTATTCTTTATTTTGAAACAGGGTCTCAAGGAGTTGCTGAGGGCCTCACTAAGTAGCTGAGGTTGTCCTTGAACTGCGATCGTCTCAGCCTCCCGAGTGCTGGGATGACAGGAGTGGGCCACCATGCCTTGGCCTGGTGTATATACTTTTTGGATAGTTTTTTTTTTTTAATTTTACTTATTTTTTCTTTGGTAGTGAGGATTGAACCCAGGGGCATTCTCCCTCTGAGCTACATCCTCAGCCCTTCTTATTTTATTATTTGGAAACAGGGCCTCACTAAGTAGCTGAGGCTGACTATGAATCTGTGATCCTCCTGTCTCGGCCTCCCAAGTATTGGGTTGACAGGCGTGGGCCACCACACCTGGCTGCCCCTCTCTCTCTCTCTCTCTCTCTCTCTCTCTCTCTTTCTCTCTCTCTCTCTCTCTCGTGGGTCTCTGGAGATGGAACCCAGGGGTATTCAACCTTCGAGCTACACCCCCAACCGGATTTTTTATTGTTTATTTTGATACCGGGTCTCACTGAGTTGCCGAGGGCCTCACTAAGTAGCCGAGGCTGTCCGCGAACCGCGATCCTCCGGTCTCAGCCTCCCAAATGCTGGGATGACCAGCGTGCGCCACCACGCCTGGCTGCTTATCTCTCTGTCTCTTTTTTTAAAAGGATTGCTACTCCTTGGGCCAGTCAGTTTTTATTTGAAGGACCAATTAAGCACCAATTTTCTGTGGCTGGTTCTTTTACCTTTCACCTCTATTTTGAAGGCCTGATCAGCCAGGACAAGGTGAGGAATTTGTCAGGAAATGACTTGAAATGTCTCTGCATTCTGATTGCAGGAGTGTAATTTGATTCCCTCAGCTTTGATACCTGCAAGATTTGGGTCTGGATTTGCTGCACCCCAAAGCCTTTGAAATCTTTTACGTCCGATTGTCCGGGGCTAGCGAGGCGCGGGGGTGCACGCCGGTAATCCCAGGCTGTGGGAGGCTGAGACAGGAGGGCCCAGGTTCAAAGCCAGGTTCAACGACCTAGCGAGGCCCTCAGCGACTTAGTGAGACCTTGTTTTTAAAAAAAAATGTAAAAATAAAAACAGGCCTGGGAGCGTAGCTCTGAACTGGATGCCCCTGAGTTCAATCCCTAGTACCATGGGAAAAACATTCTGTTGGGCTAGGTTAGAGGTCAGTGGTAGAACACTTGCTTGCCTGGCACGCCCAAGGCCCTGGGTTCCTTCCCCAGCACCATAAAACAGAACAACACATTCTACTCGCTAGTCCTTGTCGTACTTACTGGCCTGTGCACAGAGCTGCGCGGTTTCCAGGCTCACTCCAGATAGCGCTGTTCTTGGCCCTGTACGGCAAGGGTGAATCTGAGTTCAGTTTGGAAACTGAGGCCCCGCCATGTTCAGGGCCAGCCCCGAGGTTGCGAGCTGGGTTGTTCCCAGGCGTGGCCCCCTCATAGCCGCTCCCTCCAGCTGCCCGTAAAGGACTATTGTTAGCAGCAGATGGCAGTTCTGGGGGGGGGGCACCTTCAGTTCCTTGGAGCATTTACTCTCACTTTCAACCCGTTGCTTTTGTCTCTAGCCTGGGAAGAACACTGGAGCAGTGACCGCAAAGGCTAAGTGCTAGTCGCTGTTCCTTTGGGGTCATTTGGCCAGTTTGGTACACGCACTCCACCCAGTTAGACAGATTTCTTTTCGTACTCTGTAATTGTGTGTGTGTGTGTGTGTGTTGCTGATTGGACCCAGGGGCAGTCTACCTTTGGGCTACACTGCCAGCCCTATTTTTTTTTTTAAGTCTATTTGGAAACAGGGTCTCATTAAGTTGCGGAGGGCCTCACTAAATAGCTGAGGCCGTCCTCGAACTGCGATCCTCCTGTCTCAGCCTCCCGAGCACTGGGATGACAAGTGTGTGCCCCCCCCCACGCCCCACTCTAAACATCTTTTTCTTATGTTGTATTAAATATGTCTCTCACCTACCCTGTTAGTTCTGTAGTTCCTTCCTTTGAGATTTCTTTAATTTAATTTTTTTGTGGTGCTGGGGATTGAACCCAGGGGCATTCTAACTCTAAGCTAGAGGTAGAAGCTGGTCGTAACCCCAGCTCTATTTATTTATTTATTTATTTTTGGTACTGGGGCTGTAACCCAGGGGCATTCTACCTTTGGACTACACCCCCAGCCCGATTTCCTTCCTTCCTTCCTTCCTTCCTTCCTTCCTTCCTTCCTTCCTTCCTTCCTTCCTTCCTTTCTTCTCTCTTTCTTCTTTTGCATTGCTGGGGATGGAACACAGGGCATTCTACCTTCCACCTCCTCCCCTGGCTGCCCAGTGGGCCTCTGGAGCCTCTGCTTGTGGCCCTGACAAGGACGAACCTTAAGATGGCTTGTGGGTGGACATGGTGGTCCTGGACATGGTGGTGCATGGTGGTACCTGTACACCAATCCCAGTACTTGGGAGGCTGAAACAGGAGGAGCCCAGGCTCAAGACCAGCCTCTGCAACTTAGCGAGACCCTGTTTCCAAATAAAAAATAAAATAGGGCTGGCTGGGCGTGGTGGCGCACGCTTGTCATCCCCGCGCTCGGGAGGCAGAGACAGGAGGATCGCGCGGGTTCGAAGCCAGCCTCGGCTACTTAGTGAGGCTCTCGGCAACTTAGTGAGACCCTGTTTCCAAAGAAAATATAAAATGGGGCTGGGAGTGTAGTCCAGAGGTAGAAAGCCTCTGGGTTCCACCCCCAGTACCACCAAAAAAAAAAAAAAATAGGGCTGGGGTCTAGTTGAGAGGTAGAATACCCCTGGGATCTATCCCCAGTACTAAAAAAAAAAGAAAGAAAGAAAGAAAGAAAGATAGAAGAAAAAAAACGAAGAAAGCAAGCCACCATTGCCCAAGGATTGAGTTAGCCTGCGTGTGTCTGTGTATCTGTGTGTCTCTGTTACTGGAGCTAAAACCCAGGGGGATTCTACCTCTGGGCTACACTCCCATATATATTTTATTCGGAAACAGGGTCTCACCAAGTTGTGGAGGGCCTCACTAAGTAGCTGAGGCTGGCCTCAAACCTGCGATCCTCCTTTCTCAGCCTCCCTAGTGCTGGGATGGCAAGCGTGGGCCACCACACCCGGCTTGAATTAGCCTTTTGTGTTCATGCTTTTTACTATACCGTATAGATTGTGTCCCCTGTATTTCTGTAATCTGCCAGGCCGGGAATCTTGGCAGAGAGAAGACAGAAATGAACTGAACCTGACTTGTTCTCGGTGACCCTGTGCTGGCTCCAAATGGGTATCGCTTTCTGTCCAGGGCACTTGTCCGTGTGCTTAAGAACTTTGCCTGAGAGTAACATCATATCACTGCGTCCCAGATTGGCGAGCTATGACTTCTTCCCTCTTGTGACAATCAGAACAACTTTCTTTCTTTCTTTCTTTCTTTCTTTCTTTCTTTCTTCCTTCCTTCCTTCCTTCCTTCCTTCCTTCCTCCCTTCCTTCCTTCCTTCCTCTCTTTCTTTCTTTCTTTTCTTTCTTTTTTTCCTTCCTTTCTTCTTTCCTTTCTTCGGGGAGTAGCATGGGGGATTGAACCCACGGACATTCTCTCCCCGAGCTAGCACTTCTTTTCTTTTTATTTGGAAACAGGGTCTCGTTAGGGTGCTGAGAGAATCGTTACTCGCTGAGCCTAATCTCCCACCTGGGAGCCTCCTGTCTCAGCCTCCCAAGTACGCCAGCCTTGGGTCTTAACCTCTGATTTTCTGTTCTTTCCGACTCGTCCTCGCCCTGGTTAACGCGGCCTTTCCTAGTGCCCACTTGATGCCACCTGGGCGCGTCCAGTCGTCAAGCGCCCCCCATGGGGTCATTTTGGAAAGGTGCTCACTGGAAATACTCCCACAGCTTCTCAGGGGCCAAGTGTGCCTCTTGCCAGCCGGGCTGCTTCTCCACCTGAAGTTACAGCAGCGCATAATCGGTATCTTTTGATTTTGATGTAGAAGCTACGCTCGGAGACACCTAGACTTCAGGCCACTTCTAGACTAGACGAGAGCTCCACAAGGATACAAGTTTTGTCTGCTTGGTTCAGTGCAAAAGCCTAATTAATGTCTACCGTCTAGTTGGCGATCAGTACACCTGATTATTGTTATTTTTTTATTTTTATTTTTATCTTTTGGTGGTACTGGGGGTGGGACCCAGAGGCTTTTCTACCTCCGGGCTATACTTCCAGACCTTTTTTATACTTTATTTGGAAACGGGGTCTCACTAGGTTGCCGAGGGCCTCACTCAGTAGCCGAGGCTGGCTTCGAACCCGCGCCATCCTCCCGTCTCGGCCTCCCGAGCGCGGGGATGGCGAGCGCGCCACCATGTCTGTCTCTGATTATTGTTTGTATTGAGGTACTAAGGCGTTGACTTCTGAGCTACATCCTAAGCCCCTTTTTTTATTTTTTGTTTGGAAACAGGGTCTCACTGGGTGGCCGAGAGCCTTGCTATGTGGTGAAGCTGTTTCGAATCTGCAATCCTCCTGCCTCAGGCTCCCAAAGAGGAGGATTTCAAATGTGCATACCTGGCGGGGTGTGTGTGTGTGTGTGTGTGTGTGTGTGTGTAATAACTGAGGATTGAATCCAGAGGGCATTCTACCTCTGAGCCCTTTTTCTTTTTTTGTTTAGAAACAGTGCGTCACTAAGTTGCCGAGGCTGGCCTCGAACTCCGTGAGCCTCTTGCCTCGGCCTCCCAAGTACCGGGATCACAGGCGTGTGCCACAACGCCCGGCTTCCTGAAATGTCTTACAAGGCTCAATTTCTTGGACTAGAGTTTGAGGCCGCGCAGTTTGGTGGCTTATTGGTGTTTCTCCTTTTTCCCTCGTCCCCCAGTTCCCCGCATTTTAAAATGTTTTCCCGCGAGGGAGGCGGTGTGAAGATGGACGACGGGAGACCAAAGCGCACTGAGTCGAGCTCAGAGCTAGCGCTCGAGTGCTTTGAGGCCCCTCAGAAACTCGGAGTTCTGACATTTCCAATTCCTGATCAATACGTGGGGTGTGTGTGTGTGTGTGTGTGTGTGTGTGTGTGTGTGCGCGCGCGAGCTCGCGCGAGCCCGGGGGTTTGCTTGGTAAGTGTGGCAGGATGGGGTGAATGCTGTTTCAGGGGTGGCCGTGCCCCTGGGGCTGCCCATTCAGTGCCAGAAGACAAGATAACAAGATGATTCGGCGGATTGGCCGGGCGAGGCGGGCGGCGCTCCTCATCCCAGCGTGCGGGAGGCTGAGACCGGAGGATCGCGGTTCGAGGCCAGCCTCAGCTACTGAGGCCCTCTGCAACTCAGTGAGACCCGGTTTCAAAATAAAGAATCAAAAATAGGGCAGGGGGTGGAGCTCGGAGGTCAAATGCCCCTGGGTTCCACCCCCAGACCCTCAATAAAAAAGAAAAAGAAAAAAGAAAATCTCAGCCACAGATCCCGGTGCATGAAAAATACATTTCTTTTCTTTTTTTTTTTTTTTCCTTTTCCTGTGATTTAATTTCCATAACACAGGCCTGTTTTCCTGGGGGCGACAGAAACGCAGCTAAGTCAATTTGGGGCTTTATCTCTCCTTTCCTTCAGGGTTGTACCTTACGGTCTCGGGGGGATTAGGCAGCGCCAAAGCTATTGTGGCGACATCTGTCCCGGTTTTACCAGCCTGCCTTGGCAACTGTAGGGCTGGGCTATTCTCTTTCTTACTGGATTTTTTTTTTTTTTTTTTGGTAGTGGTACTGGGGATTGAAACCCAGCCCTTTTTATTTATTTATTTATTTATAAATAATAAATATAATAAATATAATTTTATATTTATATTATATATAAATATATTTATTTATATTATATAAATATTTATTTATAAATAATAAGTATAAATATTATTATATAATAATAAATATAATGGGGGTATAATAAAAATAAATAAATAATAATAAATAAGTCCGGGCTACACCCCGGACTTACTTTATATTTTTATTTGGGAACAGGGTCTCACTAAGTAGCCGCGGCTGGCTTCGAACCCGCGCGATCCTCCTTTTTATTTTGAAACAAGGTCTCACTAAGTCGCTAGCCTCTGGCCAAGTTGCCAAGGCTGGCCTTGAACCTGCGCGCCTCTGCTCTCGGCCTCCGAGTACTGGTATCACAGCTGCGACCACTGCGCCCTGAGGGAAATCCTAATTCCAAGTGGTCTGCCCGCTCCCTCCCTCTCTCTCATTTTTGTGGTCCTGAGGATTGAACACATTCTACCTCCGAATGTGTCCTCTACCCCTGGCCCCATTTTTTTTTTATTATTTTTCATTTTGAAACAGGGTTTTGCTAAGTTGCCGAGGCTGGCCTCGAACCTGTGACCTTCTGCCTCAACCTCTCACATACTAGGATACAGGCGCGCGCCGCCGCCCCTCACTAGAAGCTCTTTGTGTGAGATTCCAGACCCGAATGTCAGCAGTGTGCTCACGGGCGTGTGAATCCTGTGTTTTTTTCTCTCCACTAGGGCTGAAACTCTTTTAAAACAGGACTTTGATTTTTCATCTTGTTCATTTGTCAGTCCTTCTTTCCTTCCTCCCTCCCTCTCTCCTTTCTTTTCTTTTCTTTTCTTTCTTTTACTGGGGAATGAACAAGGGGCGTTCTACCTCTGAGCTGCACCCTCAGCCCTATTTTTATTTTTTTGCATTTTGAAACAGGGTCTCACTAAGCTGTGCAGAGTCTCGCTGAGTTGCTGAGGCTGGCCTCCAACCTGCGATCCTCCAGCCTCAGCCTCTCCAGCACTGAGGTGACAGGCTTGCACGACCCAGCTTGAGCTGCATTTTTCTTGTACCCAGCACAGATCTTGGTGTATTTATAGGTGGTCACAATCTTTATTGAGTGAATGCGTAAAGGAATCAGTGAATAAATATAGGTGTCCTGGTGATGAACTTTGTACACGGGACACCTGGATATTAACTTTTTTTTTTTGTGTGTGGTACTGAGGATGGAACCCAGGGGCATTCTACCTCTGAGCTATACCCCCAGCCCTATTTTTTATTTTTTATTCTTTATTTTGAAACCGGGTCTCACTGAGTCGCAGAGGGCCTCACTAAGTAGCCGAGGCTGTCCGCGAACCGCGATCCTCCGGTCTCAGCCTCCCGGATGCTGGGATGACGAGCGTGCCCACCGCGCCCGGCTGGATGTTAACCTTGAGGTGCATAGTGAAGCAGAGCCAGCCCTGGGTGAGGGATTCTCTCGAGGGTGGGGAAACGAACGAGAAGGGACAATTGCATCCAAGCAGACTGACCAGAGAACGACTTAGAGGCGGCGACAAGCCTCCTGCAAGTGATGACTCGCAGGAACGCGGCAGGGAGCTCAGTGTCGTCCATGAACTGAATTCCTGCTGTGTCAGAGATGAGAGCAAAAGAGGGAAAAAAGAGAGAGAGAGAGAGAGAGAGAGAAGAAGGGCAAAATATAGCCCCTAGCCCTGTCTTTGATGGACGCATGGATTCTAGGAAAGATAGTTCTAAAAATACATCAGTCAGCCAGGTGTGATAGTGAATGCCTGTAATGCCAGTACTTGGGAGGCTGAGACTGGAGGATTGCAGGTTCGAGGCCAGCCTCAGAAACTTAGTGAGCCTCTCAGCAATCTAGCAAGACCTTGTTTCAAACCAAACCAAAACAACACTGGGGGTGTAACTCGGAGGTAGAATGCCCCTGGATTCAATCTCCAGTACCCCGCAAACAAAACAAAACAAAACAAAACAGTGGGGGTGTAGGTGGTGGTAGAATATCCCTGAGTCCAATCCCCAGTACCCCCTACACGTGCAGATAGCTTAATTAGCCCTTGGGGTATAAAAACTCCAGATAGAGCTGGCTGTGCTGGCACCCACTCATTATCCCAGTACTTGGGAGGCTGAGAGAGGAGGCCTGTAGGTTCGTAGCCAGCCTCCGCTACTTAGTGAGGCCCTCTGCAGCTTAGTGAGACCCTGTTTCAAAATAAGGAATAAAAAAATAGGGCTGGGGGTGTTGCTCAGAGGTAGAATGCCTCTGGGTTCCATCCCCAGTGCTGCAAAAATACTAATAATAATTTCTGTCCTTTATCCAGGCTGAACGCTAGATTAGTAGTTTGGCTAGATTACATTCTGTCTATCCGTTCATCTATGGATAGACACTTGGGTTGTTTCTGCGTTTTAGTTATTGTCAATAGTGTTGCTATCCACGTGGGGGTACAAATATGAGCCTTATTTTATTTAAATGTGTGTGTGTGTGTGTGTGTGTGTGTGTGGTACTAGGGATTAAACCCAGTGGCATTCTATCTTTGAGCTACACCCCCAGCACTTTTTATTTTTATTTGGAAATAAGGTCTTGCTAAGTTGCTGAGGGCCTCGCTAAGTTACCGAGGCTGGCCTCGAACCTGTGGTCCTCCTGTCTTGGCCTCCCAAGTCCTGAGATTACAGACATGAGCCCCACTGCGCCCCACGAGAGTCTTATTTTTATAACATTTTCTTGATGATGGGTGTAAGACATGCTTCTCATATGAAAATACAGAAAAAGCAAAAGGAAGGGAAAGAGAACGAATGTAGAAGCCTTGGTCTGAGATAACCCGCTGAACACTCAGTGGGCTTCCTGCTGGCCTTCTTATCTCTGGCTCTTTTCATCAAATCGCCTTCTATCTGTGTATAACAAAGATGAGGTCATAGATCTTTAATGCAGAGTTATAAAAATAAAGCCGATAGGCGAGTCGTGATAAACATATAGGCCTGGGGCTTAAAATAGCCAGAAGATGGCTTAAAAATAAGAAAGCGTTTGCCAAGTAAGAACATCGTGTGTGACCTCCTACTTCTGTCTTTAGTGAGGGGCTTGGTTGGAAGCCATTCTATTGTATCATTGGTTTATGTTGGCTACTTTTCTCCCTGCTCTTTTACGTGTGAGTGCGCGCGCGCGTGCGCGCGTGTGTGTGTGTGTGTGTTACTGAAGATTGACTGCAATAACATTCTGCCCTCATCTACACCCCGAGCTTTGTTGTTTTCTTTTGGGGACCCAGGGGCATTCTATCTCTGAGCAACACCCCCCATCCGTTTGTCATTTTTTATTTTGAAACAGGGTCTAAGCTAAGATGCTGAGGCTGGCCTTGAATCTACAATCCTCCTGTCTCAGCCTCCCAAGGACTGGGTTGACGGGTATATGCCACCATGCCTATTTTTACTTTTTTATTTATTTATTTTTGCAGCACTGGGGATGGAACCCAGGGGCATTCTACCTCTGAGCTACACCTCCAGCCCTATTTTTTTAAATATTTTTTTTTGTGTGTGTGTGTGTGTGTGTGTGGTGCTGGAGATGAAATCCAGGGGCCTTCTACCTCCAGGCTACACTCCCGGACCTATTTTATATTTCATTTGGAAGCAGGGTCTCACTAAGTTGCTGAGAGCCTGCGTGATCCTCCTGTCTCAGCCTCCCAAGTACTGGGATTACAAGCGTGCACCACCACGCCCAGCTTTTTTATATTCTTTATTTTGAAACAGGGTCTCACCGAGTTGTGAAGGGCCTCACTAAATAGCTGAGGCTATCCCCGAACCGCCATCCCCCCATCTTCGCCTCCTGAATGCTGGGATCACAAGTGTGCGCGATCACGCCCAGTTTATTTTGACTTTTTTTTTTTTTTTTTTTGGTGGTACTGGGGTTCCTGGAAGCCCTTCTACCTCCGGGCTACACTCCCAGACCTATTTTTACATTTTTATTTGGAAACAGGGTCTCCTAAGCCAGCGCGCGCGGCTGGCTTCGAACCTGCGCGATCCTCCTGTCTCCGCCTCCCAAGCGTGGGGATGACAAGCGTGCGCCACCACGCCCGGCTTATTTTGACTTTGAAACAGGGTCTTGCTCAGTTGATGAGGTTGGCTTCAAACCAGTGATCCTGTCTCGGCCCCCCAAGTCCGAGGTGGGGGCCACCACGCCTGGTACCTTTGTCCTCTTGCATCTGATTGTGTCTGGTGAGGGTATTTTTAATTTATAGTTCACTGTGCATCAGGAAATTTTCCATCTATTTGCCAAACAGAAAGGCCCGGTTTCCTGCAGATGGGATCAGCTGCCATTCAGATTTGAGCTCAGTGGGACAGAGAGCACCTTAGGGGACCTTTTGTAGTTGACAGCTGTGTTCAAAGGAATCAGAGAAGCTAGGACTTACGAGGCTCAGGCAGGAGGACCTGGGTTAGAGGCCAGCCTCGGCAATGTAAGGAGATCCTGTTTTAAAAATAAAAAAAAGCAGGCTGTGGTGTTGCACCAGGCTGAGACAGGAGGATCACGGGTACAAAGCCCGTCTCAGCAACTTAGTAAGATCCTGTTTCCAAATAAAAAGTAAAATAGGTTTGAGGGTCTAGCCTGGAGGTAGAAGGTTCCTGGGTTCCATCCCTAGTACCAGACACATATACACACACAAAATAAATAAGAGGTTGGGGTGTAGCTTGGAGGTAGAATGCACCTGGGTTCAGGCTCCAGTACCAAAAATAAATAAAAGAGCAAATAAAAAGGGGAGAAAGAAAAGAGAAATAAGATTCATACCAAGCCGGTGTGGTGGCGCACGCTTGTCATCCCAGCATTCGGGAGGCTGAGACTGGAGGATCGGGGTTCGCGGACAGCCTCGGCTACTTAGTGAGGCCCTCCGCAACTCAGTGAGACCCGGTTTCAAAATAAATAATAAAAAACAGGGCAGGGGGTGGAGCTCGGAGGTCGAATGCCCCTGGGTTCCATCCCTGGTACCACACACACACACACACACACACACACACACGCACACACACACGAAGGTTCATACTAATGAAGGACCCGTTCTCTGCCCTGAGCACGGTGGGACAGTGACGACATCTTTACTTTGATCGTGGCCTCTCCAGGCAGGATGTTTGAGCTCTCCCGAAGATCTACCACCTTGGGGAAACCAAGGCACGTCCATAGTCACTCCCCTCTTCAGCCTCTGCTAGTCCATTGCCCCTTGACCTCCGGCCCTGTGTGAGCTAGACCCCTGACCTTTGGCTTCTGAGTTGATTTGCCCTTTGACCCTCAGCGAGCCGGCCTTCTCCCCAGGCGGGATCTGCCCGGTTCAGGCCAGCCTTGCGCGTCTCTGTTGCTGGATCTCATTGCAAGCCTGCTCTAGAGAAGGCGAGGCCCAGCGGCTCTCTGCCAGAAACCCGAATTCTGTTACATAGAAACGCCAGAAGAAATCGCTGAGGAATCTCTGCAGAAGATGAGAATTCACTTGGATTTAGCCGAGCAGGTCCTTAGTGAGCTCCTACTATGTTCCCGGACCTCACAGGCTTTTGAACTCTGTGCAGAAGACACCCCTACCTTGCCGTCACCCCACGCGGGTGCCGGTTCCGGGAGGCGGGGTGCGGGGTGCGGGACGGGCTACAGCAGAGGGTGGAGCTCTGGCAGGGCGACTGCCCGCATGCAGCGGCCCCAGTCAGTCCCCAGCTCTGCCAAGAGGAGAAGAAAAGAAAAAAGCCATTCTGATTGGCTGGGCGTGGTGGCGCACACTTGGAATCCCAGTACTTGGGAGGCTGAGACAGGAGGATCCTGCTAGGCTTGCCAGGGATATTTAAGTTACGCTTAACTTAGTGTGTCATTGTTAGAAACTGTAAGAATGATTGCTGAAATGAATTCTAATTTTTACCCCCACGGAGTTAGGAAAGCGTTTTTCTGTACTGGCCTAGCATTCTTTTTATTTTTTTTTTTATTTTTTATTTTTTTGCGGTACTGGGGAAGGAACCCAGGGGCATTCTATATCCGAGCTATACCCCTAGCCCTATTTTTTTATTCATTACTTTGAAACAGGGTCTCACTGAGTTGCAAAGGCCCTCGCTAAGTAGCTGAGGCTGTCCGCGAACCGCGATCCTCCTGTCTCAGCCTCCCAAATGCTGGGATGACAAGCGTGCGCCACCACGCCCGGTTTATTCTTTATTTTGAAACAGGGCCTCACTGAATTGCAAAGGCCTCACCTTATAAGTCGTAGCTGAGGCTCCTTCATCCTTCTGTCTCAGCCTCCCAAATGCTGGGATTATCAGCTTGCGCCACCACTCCCGGGTAAACGAGGGTATTGTCTGTCTTAAAGGGTAGTTGCTGTGAGGGTCAAATTGAGGTGATGTTTGACAAAATAAAATCTATAGCGCTGCAGAATCCTTCACTACTGCTGGGTGGGGTGGTGTACACCTAAAATTCCAGTACTTGGGAGGCCAAGACAGGAGGGTCACAGGTTCGAGGCCAACCTCAGCAATTTAGCAAGACTCTCAACAACCTAGTGAGACTCTGCTTTCAAATTAAAAAAAAAAAAATATATATATATATATATGTATAGGGCTAGGGGTGTGGCTTTCAAATTAAAAAATATATATAAAGGGCTAGGGGTATGGCTTTCAAATTAAAAACATATATAAAGGGCTAGGGGTGTGGCTTTCAAATTAAAAACATATATATAAAGGGCTAGGGGTGTGGCTTTCAAATTAAAAAA
The DNA here is from genome assembly GCF_963383645.1 of Muscardinus avellanarius. NCBI lineage: Eukaryota > Metazoa > Chordata > Mammalia > Rodentia > Gliridae > Muscardinus > Muscardinus avellanarius. Next base: position 1,199,193 of record NC_137808.1, read on the forward strand.
ATATATATAGAGGGCTAGGGGTGTGGCCCAAGAGTAGAATGCCCCCCTGAGTTTGATCCCCAGCACTAAAAAAAGAAAAAGAAAAGAAATGTTCTTTGCTTCTATTTTTTTGGTCGGGCTCCTGTCCTGGTCAGGGCTTGTTGACGTGTCTGTGTGTCCCCCCCCCCCCCCCCAGCCTTCTTTTCCTTGAGTTCTGTGCTCAGTCCTGGACGCAGCAGGCATTCGAGGCAAGTTCTGGCGTCTCCATCAAGGCCAGGGCAATCCAAGTGCATCTTGATGGAGGTGTGTGGAAACCTCAGGGCAATCTTTCCGAAAGCATGACCTTCCACTTCTGCTGAAAGGCCTTAAAAATAAATTCATCCCGGGCCACAAACAGCAATGACATTGCTGGGGCGAGGCAGAGAACGAATTTCATTAAGGAAAAGGTAATTGCCCCGTTTTCTAAAGCCGCAGAGCCAGCCTCCCCCTCTTCAATACCGTCCGAGCATGGCGGCCGTTTCCCAGGCGGGCAGGATGAATGCACAGAAACACCGAAAGGCTGAGCCCTGGACTTCCCGCAGAGAAGCCTCCCCAGAGAGAAACGCCTCTGGGCCACCACGTTGGCTTAGTGCTGGCCGGAGCCCGGGACAAACCTGCCCGCTCGAGCCCGGGACAAACCTGCCCGCTCCTCAGACAAAGGCAGGCGGGCTTTGGCCTCGACCTCCTGCCTAGCACAGTCTCTCTTGTACAAGTGGGGAAAAGTCCAGCTGCTGGACCAAACGGGAAGGATTAGCTGGGGTCCCCCTTGGGGGGCTGTGCTGCCTCTGAGCCCCTGATGATTAGCATCTGAATGGGCGGAGCTGGGTTATGAAGGAGGGCTCCCATCTCAGCTCTAGTCCTGCTTGCTTGCTCTCTCCTCTCCTCTCCTCTCCTCTCCTCTCCTCTCCTCTCCTCTCCTCTCCTCTCCTCTCCTCTCCTCTCCTCTCCCCTCCCCTCCCCTCCCCTCCCCTCCCCTCCCCTCCCCTCCCCTCCTCCTCCTCCTCCTCCTCCTCCTCCTCCTCCTCCTCCTCCTCCTCCTCCTCCTCTTCTTCTTCTTCTTCTTCTTCTTCTTCTTCTTCTTCTTCTTCTCTCTCTCTCTCTCTCTCTCTCTCTCTCTCTCTCTCTCTCTCTCTCTCGGTACTGGGGATGGAACCCAGGGGCATCTGCCTCAGAGCTATACCCCCAGCCCTATTTTTTATCCTTTATTTTGTGATTGTGTGTGTGTGTGTGTGTGTGTGTGTGGTACTGGGAGTGGAACCCAGGGGCTTTTCTAGCTCCAGGCTATACTCCCAGACCTATTTTATATTTTATTTAGAAACAGGGTCTCACTAAGTTGCTGAGAGCCTTACTAAGTAGCAGAGGCTGGCTTCGAACCCGTGCGATCCTCCTGTCTCAGCCTCCCAAGTGCTGGGATTACAAGCGTGCGCCACCACGCCCGGCTTATCCCTTATTTTGAAACAGGGTCTCACTGAGTTGCAAAGGGCCTCAGTAAGTACTGTCTGCAAACCTTGATCCTCCAGTCTCAGCCTCCCAAGTGCTAAGATTACAAGCATTCTGCTCAAAATGTTACTTTTTTTTCTCCTGTACTGGGGATCAAACCCAGGGCCTCACACATATACTAGGTAAGTACTCTGACATTGAGCTACATACCTTGAGTTTTTGGAGGTCTGGGGCAGATGTTTCTTGACATCCAAATAAGTCTCTCAGAAGTTGAAATTCAAAAATACTTTTTTTCTGGTGGTACTGGGGATCAACCCAGGGGCATTCAATTTCTGAATTATACCTCCAGCTCTTTTTTTTATTTTTATTATCTTGAAACAGGGCGTGGTGGTGCACACTTATAATCCTACTACTTGGGAGGCTGAGACAGGAGGATTGCAGGTTCCAGGCTAACCTCAGCTACTTAGTGAGACCCTATTTCAAAATAAAAAAGCAAGCTGGGCGTGGTGGTGCACACTTGTAATCCCAGTATTTAGGAGGCTGAGACAAGAAGAATACAGGTTTGCAGCCAGCCTCAGCTACTTAGTGAGGTCCTGCTTAACTTAGTGAGACCCTGTTTCAAACTAAAGAATATAAACTAGGGCTGAGGGTGCATCTGGAGGTAGAATGCCTCTGGGTTCAATCCCTAGTACCACAAAACAAACAAACAAACAACTCTGGTAATGTCTCCTATTTTCCAATGGACACCTTATTTGACCATTGTGAGGATTAAGTTAAATAAGCCATGCTCAGTGTTTTTACAGTGTCTGGAATTTGGGCCACACTCCGTAAATTCTCTCAGTTATTATTTTTACCCAGGTCTTGAGGGTTCCATCAGGTCCACAAAAGAAACTTAGAACATCTACGGCAGACCTGCTAGTGTGTTTTGTTTGGCCTTTTGAATTTGCCAAAAAAAACCCCAAAAACCCAAAAAACAAAAAACCCGAATTTGTTTCCAACATTAATAAAAAAAAAAAAATCAAGAAAGCTTGAAGCAAGCAGGAGGTTTCACATAAAAATTCAGACTTTTGGCTTTTCTCTTGCAAAGTGGAGAGATTGTTCTCAGAGGCAAAAGAGAAAAAATATATATGTGTGCGTGTGTACACACACACACACACACACACACACACACACACACACACACTGTCTCCAGCCAAGGGACAGAGGCCAAGGTGCTCCAGCATCCACTGGTCCATTTTACTTGTTTTTTTGCTGCCTACTCGGTTCCTGTGGGGATTTGAGGTTCTGGACCTGCAGGAATCCGCCAGCCCGCAGGCAGCCATCCACAAATGTGATCTCCTGCAGAAACAGGCTTTGGGGAAGGCACAGTACAGGTTGTATTTGCCGACAAAAGAATCCGACGTACCATCTGTGTTACTGATGAAATGCAGGCCCTTGGCTTCATTGTCCACGAATGATGACCCGCCAGGGGAGGGTCATGATCCCTTTAAAAGAATCTGGGAGACCACTAAAGAGTTATACCTGTAACCAATGGCTACCCCCTCACCACACGCGGGTGGGCTAAAATTTAATGGGAAAAAGGCATCAAGTGTTGCCCTTAGTGCTAGAATCCCAGCTGGCCATCACAGACAGGGAGAGATGTGCCCAGCAGCACATCTTTGTGATAAAGACTTGTGGTGGCTGGGCATGGTGGCGCACGCTGGTCATTCCAGCATTCAGAAAACTAACACAGGAGGATCGCGGTTCGCGGACGGCCTCCGCTGCCTAGTGAGGCCCTTTACAACTCAGTGAGACCCGGTTTCAAAATAAAGAATAAAAAAAAAATAGGGCTGGGGGCGTAGCTCAGAGGTAGAATGCCCCTGGGTTCCATCCCTAGTACTGCAAAAAAAAAAAAAAAAAAAAAAAATAAATAAATAAAGAAAAAAGACTTGAGATTCTTAGCCTAAAAATTAACATCTGTCTTGGAGGGACAGGAAGGCAGCCCTCGGAAGCCTCAGTCCCCTGCGATGGGAGGTGTTCGAGTCGAGGGGGGACCCTTCTGCCAAGTGGAGGGCGAGTGGGAATTTAGGCTTCAGAGATGTGTTCTAGGCGACCCGTCAGGCCACCGACCCCGAGAGCGCTGCTTTCCGCAGCCCAGTAGAAGAAAACAGTTTCTGCTGGGCGTGGTGGTGCAGGCCGCAAACCCAGTACTTGGGAGGCTGAGACGGGAGGATGATAGGTTAGACATCAGCCGCAGTAATTTAGCAAGGCCTTCAGCAACTAGTGAGATTCTTGTTTCCAGGTCAAAATTAAAATAGGGCTCGCCCGGCGCGGTGGGCACGCTTGTCATCCCCGCGCTTGGGAGGCGGAGACAGGAGGATCGCGCGGGTTCGAAGCCAGCCACGCGCGCTGGCTTAGGAGACCCTGTTTCCAAATAAAAATGTAAAAATAGGTCTGGGAGTGTAGCCCGGGTAGAAGGGCTTCCAGGAACCCCAGTACCACCAAAAAAAAAAAAAAAAAAATAGGGCTAAGGGGTGTAGTTCAGAGCGAGAATGGCCCTGGGTCTAATCTGTGGTACTGAAGAGAGAGAGGGGGGAGGAGGGAGGGAGATAGGAGGAGGAGGAGGAGGAGGAGGAGGAGGAGGAGGAGGGAGAGAGAATACTGTCTATAACAAAAGGAAAACTCTTGTCTTCAGAGGACAGAGGAAAGAAGGTCATTCAGAGGCAGCTATTTGGTCCACGTGGAAATGAGAGCTCGTAGCTCTTACTAAGTAATTCGGGTGGCAGATGTTACTGCCCCTACCCTGCCTCTGACCCCTGGCCTAACTTCTCAAGGGTTGGGGGGCAGAGTCTGTTTTGCACATTACTGGTAATTTGTTAAAGCTGATCTTTTATGCAGAGCTTGTAGACTTGTGGCACACGGGCCAGATCTAGCCCTCAGATGTTTTATTTGGCCTGTACTCTGTCTTTAAAAAAAATGTCAATTTGATGCCAACCTGGAAAAATTAGGCCATTTCACGTGGAAGCTGGAATTGCAACACCTTGTTAAGGAGTCAAAAGGTCTGGAGGCGAGCTCCCCTCACCTCAACAGGCCCCGGGCTGTCGCGGGGCAGTGGGACCCTGCTGCCTGGCCCTTGTGGGTGTTGGGGTTTGTGACGCCGGTGCCATTTTTTTTTTGTGGGTCTGGGGATAGAACCCAGGGGCATTTGACCTCTGAGCAACACCCCCTGCCCTATTTTTTATTCTTTATTTTGAAACCGGGTCTCACTGAGTTGCGGAGGGCCTCGCTAAGTAGCCGAGGCTGTCCGCGAACCGAGATCCTCCAGGTCTCGGCCTCCCGAATGCTGGGATTCCAAGCGTGCGCCCCCACGCCCGGCCCCATGGTTTTTTTTTGTCTGTTTTTAAGCCTGCACTGTTCGGGACATCCTTGAGGAACTCACCTGCCCAGCCAAGGGACAGATCGCTGGGGTCCATTAGGAAGGAAAGAGCATCTTTATAACTCTTCCTAAAATGTGCCCCTAGCTCAGACACACCTGCTCCCCAGTTCTTTTACTTGGGGAAACACTCCAGCTTTGTGTGTGTGTGTGTGTGTGTGTGTGTGTGTGTGTGTGTGGTACTGGGGACCGAACCCAGGGGCATTCTACCTCTGCGTGACACCCGCAGCCCTTTTAATTTTTTATCTTGAAACACGGTCTTGCTAAGTTGCTGATGCTGGCCTCTCCAACCTTCTGTGGTCTTACTGTCTCAGCCTCCCAAGGACTGGGATTACAGCTGTGCACCACCATGCCCGGCTCCCAGCTATCTTTTTTTTTTTTTTTTTTTTAAATACTAGGGATTAAACCCAGAGGTATTCTACCTTTGAGCTAAACCCATTTGGAAACAGGGTCATGATAGGTTGATGTGAGTCTCACTACTTGCTGAAGCAATCCTCGAACCTGCAATCCTCCTGTCTCAGCCTCCCAAATACAGGGATTACAGGCGTGTGCTACCATGCCTGGCATTCCAACAACCCTTTAAAATTATTTTATTATTTATTTATTTGCGGGTCTGAGGATGGAACCCAGGAGCATTTGACCTCCGAGCTATACCCCCTGCCCTATTTTTTATTCTTTATTTTGAAACAGGGTCTCACCGAGTTGCGGAGAGCCTCACCAAGTAGCTGAGGCTGTCCGCGAACCACGATCCTCCGGTCTCAGCCTCCGGAAGGCTGGGATGACAAGGGTGCGCCACCACGCCCGGCTCAGGCCTGCTTTTTAAAGACTTGTCTTTTCTGCATCTAAAGTGTGCCAGCTTCAGGAGGGTTTGGGGATGGCAGAGATGCCCTGCGGTTGATTATGTGTCTTCTGGAAGATACTGGATTCTACAGGGGAAGGAGACGGGCCGGCAACACCCAGCCTGCCTGGGGACGGTTCAGCTGGCAGGACAGGAGAGGCGGAGGGTGGGCTGTGTATCCATGGCTTTTCCACTGTCTTCTTTCTACCCTCTTTCACAAAGGGACCTGCTTTTTTTTTCTGGGAAAGGAAATGATGATATGTCTCTTGTACATGCACAATACCTCAACACGAGTGTCCCTGTGTCTCCTCCTCCTCTTCTCCTCCTCCTCATTCTTCTTCCTCCTCCTCTTTTCTCTTCCCCTTCTTCTTCCTTCTCCTCCTCCTCTTCCTCTTGCTCCTTCTCCTCCTCTTGTGACACTGGGAATTTAACCCAGGAACATTCTACCTCTGAGCTACATCCCCATCCTATTTATTTATTTATTTATTTATTTGTTTATTTATTGCAGTACTGGGGATGGAACCCAGGGGGCATTCTACCTCTAAGCTACACCTCCGGCCTTCTTTTTAATTTAATTTTATTTATTTATTTATTCATTCATTCATTCATTCATTCATTTATTTTCGTGGTACTGGGGATGGAACCCAGAGGCATTCTACCTCTGACCTACAACCCCAGCCCTATTTTTTATTCTTTATTTGAAGCAGGGTCTCACTGAGTAGCAAAGGGCCTCACTAAGTAGTTGAGGCTGTCTGCGAACTGAGATCCTCCTTTCTCAGCCTCCCAAGTACTGGAAGTATAGGTGTGCACCACCACACCCGGCTTAGTCTGATTGATCGATTGATTGATTGATTGATTGATTGATTGAAACAAGCTCTTGCTCAGTTGCCGAGGGCCTTGCTAAGTTGCCGAGGCTGGCCTCGAACCTGTGATCCTCCCGTCTGAAGCCTCCCAAGTGCTTGGGATTACTGGCAAGCGCACGACCTGGCTCGTGGCTGCTCTGTAGCGAGGGTCGGGCCTTCTCTGCCTGTTGGGCTCAGCTTTTCTGGGTGCTGCCGTGGGTCTGAGTCTGAAGTAGAGAAACCTTGTGTCTGGAGCCATTGTTCTGTTTACCCGGCGTGGGGAACACTGGGGGTTGGATTGTTGCTGCGGTGTCTGCACCTGAGGAGTGTAGAGGGGCCTGCGAGGGCAGGGAGGAGGGTCCTGGGCTCTCTTTGGCTGGAGCTCTGTCCTCTTCAGAGCCCCAGGGCTTGTGCAGTGGCTCTGCTGGAGGCAAAGGTCCGTGTGGAACCCCATCACTCCTCAGCAGCAGAGGGAACCCATCAAAATGTGGAGACCAGGGAGCCGGGCGGGGTGGCGCACGCTTGTCATCCCAGCATTTGGGAGGCTGAGACAGGAGGATCGCGGTTCGCGGACAGCCTCAGCTACTTAGTGAGGCCCTCTGCAACTCAGTGAGACCCTGTTTTATAATAAAGGATCAAAAATAGGGCTGGGGGTGTTGCTTGGAGGTAGAGTGCCCTGGGTTCCACCCGCAGTACCACATAAATAAATAAATACATACATACATAATACATACATACATACATACATACATACATACATAAAGTAGGCCTGGGGGTGTCGCTTGGAGGTAGAATGACCCCTGGGTTCCACACCCAGTACCGCTAAGTTATTTATTTATAAATAAGGTCTCACTAAATTTCAGAGAGCCTCACTAAGTAGCTGAGGAGTAAATAAATACTAAATTCTTAAGGATTAAATCACTAAGGCCTCACTAAGGAGTAAATAAATAATAAATCCCAGTACTAAATAAATAAATAACATAGGGCTGGAGGTGTAGCTCAGTGGTAGAGTGCCCCTGGGTTCCATCCTCAATACCACACAGACAAAAAAAATAAAAAATAAAAAATAAATAAATAAATAGGGCTGAGGGTTTAGCTCAGAGGTAGAAAGTCCCTGGGTTCCATCCCCAGATAGGAAAAAAAAAAAAAAAACACCAAAAAAACAAGAATCGTGGAGAGCAGGGGACCAGTGCCCGCCTGCCTTCCGGAGTCAAGATTGATTGGTGTGCTCTAATGGACGCAGATGCAAGTCCATAGCAGCCTTCCTATGAAGCCTACCGCCGTGCGCTTTCTCTAAAGGCGCAGACTTCCTCGGAATCAGCAAGTTCTTAGAAACAGCTGACGCCTGGAAGACACGGTGTCTGTCCGCAGAGGGGCGTGTGCGTCTGGAATGGAGCCAAGTGCCCTTGGGACTCCGGATAAGGAGCCGCCCCTCCTTTGCCCGTGGTTTGCGCAGGACGTGCAGTCCTGTTGTGATTCATCTTTCTAACGCTGCGATGGGTGACGCTCGCTCGACGGGTGACTGTCCGCTCTAGTTTACGGGGGAGGAATTCCCTCGAGGCTCTGGATCCTCAGGACATCGAAGCCAGGCTCCTGGAGCGCACCTGCCAACCCTGTACTTAGGAGGCTGAGACAGGAGCATCTCAGGTGTGAGGCCGGCCTCAGCTATCCAGAATCTCGTGAGACCCTCCTTTCCTTTCCTTCCTTCCTTCCTTCCTTCCTTCCTTCCTTCCTTCCTTCCTTCCTTCCTTCCTTCTTTCCTCCCTCTTCCTTCCTTCCTTCCATCCTTTCTTCTTTCTCTCTCTTTCTTTCTTTCTTTCTTTCTTTCTTTCTTTTTTTCTTCATGGTGGTATTAGGGATTGAACCTAGGGGCATTATACCTTTGAGCTACATGTACCCCAGCCTTATTTTTATTTTATTTTTATTTTATTTTAGTAGTACTGGGGATGGAGCCCAGGGGCATTCTACCTCTGCGTTCCACCCCCAGCCCTATTTTTTATTCTTTACTTTGAAACCAGGTCTCACTGAGTTGTAGAGGGCTCACAAAGTAGCTGAGGCCGGCCGCGAACCTGCGATCCATCACCCTGTCTCAGCCTTCCGAGTATTGGGTTGACAAGCGTATGCCACCACACAGTTGTGAGGCCCTATTTCAAAATACAAAAATAAAATAAGGTTGAGGATATAGCACAAATACAGCATGCCCCTGGCTCAATCTGTAATAGCAAAAGAAGGAGGTTGATAGGTAGGTAGATAGGTGGATAGATGGGCTGGGGGTGTAGCTTGGAGGTAAATCTCCCTGGATTCGATCCCAAGTACCATAAAAAATAAAGACATCGACTGATAGAAGAGCCCTGTGTTTAAGTAAGTCTAGGAAACACTCAAGTGTGTCCTCTCTGAGGAGAGTCATAGCTCTTGTGTAAAGGCTCTGTCAGATGTGGTGGCCCTCAGTTGCCTGTAATCCTAGTACTTGGGAGGCTAAGACAGGAGGACTGCGGTTTGGAGGCCAGCCTCAGCAACTTAGCAAGATTCTGTTTCAAAATAAAAAATAAAAAAAGGCCGAGAGTGTAGCTTAGAGGTAGACTGCTCCAGGGTTCAAAACACACACACACACACACACACACACACACACACACACACACACAGCTGGGCGTGGTGGTGCACACTTGTAATCCCAGCACTTGGGAGGCTGAGACAGGAGGATCGCACAGGTTCGAAGTCAGCCTCAGCTACCTAGTGAGACCCTGTTTCCAAATAAAATAGAAAATAGGTCGGGGGTGTAGCCTGGAGGTAGAGGCCCCTGGGTTCCAACCCCAGTACTGCAAAAAAAAAAAAAAAAAAAAAAAAAAAAAAATGGCCGAGGGCTGTATGCCAGAGACAAAGTTAGAAATGAATGAATATTCCAGTGTCCGTGTGAGTGACAAGAATACTGATAAATTCACAAAACAGTAACCATGATAAAGAAAACACTGATGGAATAATGAACGAAGGTTTCTTGATTAAGAGACCCTGGAAAGCTTGAGTTGCCACTGGAGTGTCAGTTGAAAAGCTGAGAAAGAGAATCCAGGCCTGAGAGTCCGTAAGTGCAAAGGCCCTGGGCAGGAACCAGCTCGCACAATCGAAAAGACCAGTGGAGCCGGGCATGGCGGTGCACGTCTGTAATCCCAGTGCTTGGGAGACTGAGACGGGGGTCACATGCTTGAAGCCAACCTCAGCAATTTAGTGAGACCCTGTGTCTAAAGAAATACTAAAAGTGGTGTGGGGGTGTAGTTTGGAGGTAGAATGCTCCTGGGTTCAGTCCTCAGCAACCTACTACACAAAAACAATTATCAAAATTAGAAAAAAATATCTGGCCGGAATGTAGTTCAGTGTACTGCCCTGGGTATGATTCCCAGTTCCAAAAAGACAATAAATAATTCAGTTCCCACAAATGAAAAAGGTCTGGGAGTATAGTTCAGAGGTACGGCACCTCTGGGTTCAACACCTAGAACAACGGAAAAAAAAAAGAGAGAAGGAAGAAAGGGGCCAAGTGTAACTCATTCATAAATTGAGTTCAGTTCCTAACACCACGACATTAAAAAAAAAAACACCCCAAAGACTGGAGCGGTCAGTCGAGCGGTCACGGAGCCCACGGGCCGTGCTAGCAGCCCATGTTTTGTTCAGGGGGCAGCCGTAGGTTTTAACCAGGGAGGCAACGGGGTTGATTTTTCATTTTTAACAATGTCTCATCCTAGACTCTGGCGGTAGATTGTGGGTTCACAATTTCAGACCTTGCAGAGCTTGGTGCTGATTGGCTGTAAGTCCTTATGGACTAGAAGATTTCGCAGGACCCTAGTTTTCACTTCTGGCTAGTTTTTTCTGTGGAAGTCTGTCTACAGAAGCCCACCAGGGAATAGTCTACACGGTCGGCATTTCCAGCAGGCACGAGGAGAGTGATGCTGGTACCACATAGGGCCCCGTGTCGGTAGCACATAGGGCCCCGTGTCGGCTGTGCAGCCCCCTCTGTGAGGGCGCTGCTCAAGAACTGGGGCCTCTAATCCAGTTCTGGCAGTTTGCGCTGGCACAGAGCCCTGTGCCCAGGGAGGGATGGGTGTCTTTTCCTAACTGGTGCCAGGGCATCTGAGCTGACAGGAGCCCTGGCCAAACCCTGGGGATATCTGCCGTGTGGCCTGGGTTTCTAGGACACTGTTTTCACTCCGTCTTCCACTCAGTCAACATGCATTTTAACAAATATTATTGCATGCCCACCACGCACTAGACACTAGGTTTGCATCCGTGAGTAGACAGGCCCTCCTGAGCCTATGGTGGCATGGAGGGCCCCCCATCATCCTTCATGGCAGCTGGAGAGCTTCCTTTTGGGGGGAAGCTGGGCTGATCTCAGTCCCCGGCGTGGTGGCGCACGCTTGTCATCCCAGGACTTGGGAGGTGGAGACAGGAGGATTGCAGGTTCTCAGCCAGCCTCAGCTACTTAGTGAGGCCTTGTTTCCACATAAAAAATAAAAATGGGGCTGGGGATGTGGCTCAGAGGAAAAACGCCCGGGCCTCGAATCCCTGGCACCACACAACAAAGACAAATGCGGAACCACGAGAGGGTCTTGGAGGAGGAAGGTTTGTTGGGGCTCGTGGTTCAGAGGCGCAGTCCACGGATGGCGAGCTCCATGCGGACAGGGTGAGGCCGATGGCTGAGCTCAACCCGTAGCGATGGCCTGAAGCAGACAGACAGACAGACAGACAGACAGACAGACAGACAGGGACAGAGAGACAGAGAGCAAGGAGGGGGAGGAGGAGGAAGAAGAGAGAGAGAAAAAGAGGGAAAGGGAGAAAGAGAAAGAAAAGAAAGAGGGAGGGGAGAAAGGAGGAAGGGAGGAGAGAGGGAGAGAGAAGAGAGAAAAGGAAGGAGAGAGAAAGGGAGGGAGGGAGGGGAGAGAGAGACACACACATTCAGGGGCAGATTCAGCACCTCAGGGCCACAGGCCCCCAGCCATGCTCCATCTCTCAATTGGGGACCACACTCTCAACCCATGAGCCTCTGGGGGAGACATTCAGACCCAAGCCACAACGACTACCCAGAATACCCCGTGCTCATTGGTCCTAATGGCTGTGGCTGGGGGAGGGGAGGGGATGGAATTGTGGTTTCCATTAGGGAAGATCTATCTTTGCGTCTTAGGAGTCTTCTGTAAGTGCTACGTCTGTCATCCCAGTGCCCTGGAGGCTGAGACAGGACAAGTGCAGGCTCCGGCCAGCCTCAGCAACTTAGACCCTCGGCAGCCTAGTGAGGCCTTGTTTGAAATGAAAAATAGCCCAGGGCTGGGGATGTAGCTCCGAGGTAGAGTGCCCCGGATTGAGTCCCCAGGGCCACACACACGCATATTAAAAAAAAAGTGGTGGCGGCGCACGCTTGTCATCCCCGCGCTGGGGAGGCGGAGACAGGATCGCGCTGCTTCGGAGCCAGCCTCGCTGGTTTAAGAGACCCTGTTTCCACATAAAAAAAAGTTAAAAAATAGGTCTGGGAGTGTAGCTCGTGGGAGTGTATCCCAGAGGTAGAAGGGCTTCCAGGAACCCCAGTACCACCACCACCAAAAAAAAAAAAAATGAGTTAAGAAAAATACATGACTCTGGCTTGTCAAGCTGCCAGGGTTCAAAGTCAGAGAATTCAAGGCAGGGAGATGGGGCAGACATCCCTCAGGACTTCCGGGGATCCATTTATCTGTCTGTCTGTCTGTCTGTCTGTCTGTCTTTGGTGGGGTCCTTGGGCTCATGGCCTGTTCTTCAGTTTACCTGAATAATCGGCTTATTTTATCAACCTTTGAAGACTGACCATGAGCAATAAATAGTGCTGTAAACGGAGGTGTCCCGAGATGGGCGGGCGCTGGGGTCCCCCAGCCTCCTCCGGCCTCGAGTTCTCCCCAGCTTTCAGGTGGCTGGGAGGCAGGAGGAGTTGGAGTTCGCCTGGGGCACTTGGAGGGAAAGTGCCACATTGCTGGTGGTTTCAGATGTCCATTCTCCAGGCTGCTGTGAAGCCCAGAGAATTCGAGACTCCATACAGCTTGTGACCAGATGTGCGCGCTGTCTCTCCCGCCCGCCGGGACCAGGCTGTGTCAAAAGTTGCTTTTCAGCCGGGCGTGGCGGCGCACGCTTGTCATCCCAGGACCCGGGAGGCTGAGACAAGGGAATGGCAGGTTCGAGACCAGCCTCAGTGCTTAGCGAGGCCCTCTGCAACTCAGTGAGGCCCTGTTTCAAAAGAAAGAATAAATAGGGCTGGGCGTGTAGCTCAGAGCTAGAATGCCCCTGGATTCAATCCCTAGTACCCCCTCCAAAAAGGAAAAAAGAAAAAACTGTATTTACCTATTTGTTTTAGTATTACTGTGTGTGTGTGTGTGTGTGTGTGTGTGTGTGTGTGTGTGTGTGTTTTCTTTTGCAATGTAGAGAGTCATAACCCTGTGCAAGCCTATGTGCAAGGTAAGCACGAATTCTACCACTGAACTACATACTCAACTCCTGGTGTGTGATTTTAGATTGTAAAAGTAATGTCTGCTTTTTTTATTTTTAATTTTTTTCCAGTACTAGGGATGGAACCCAGGGGCATTCTACCTCTGAGCGACACCTCCAGCCCTATTTTTGATTCTTTATTTTGAAACAGGGTCTCACTGAGTTGCAGAGGCTCACTAAGTAGCTGAGGCTGTCCTTGAACTCAGATCCTCCTGTCTCAGACTCCCAAATGCTGGAATGACAAGTGGGAGCCACCATGCCAGGCTGTAATGTCTGTTTTGACCACTAAATTTTATTATACAGTGTTAAAAATATGTCCAATGTAGCTGGGCGTGGTGGCGCACACTTGTAATCCCAGCATTTGGGAGGCTGAGACCAGAGGATCCCGGTTCGCGGACAGCCTCAGCTACTTGGTGAGGCCCTCTGCAACTTAGTGAGACCCTGTTTCAAAAATAAAGAATAAAAAAAAATAGGACAGGGGCTATAGCTTGGAGGTCAAATGCCCCTGGGTTCCATCCCCAGGCCCGCAAAAAAAAAGCACAAAAAAACAAAAAATATGTCCAATGTACCTAATTTTTTTTGTACTAGCAGTGGAACCCAGGGGCATTCTAGCTCTGAGCTCCACCCCCAGCCCTATTTTTTATTCTTTATTTTTTGAAACAGGGTCTCACTAAGTTGCAGAGGGCCTCATTAAGTAGCTGAGGCTGTCCACGAACCGTGATCCTCCTGTCTCAGCCTCCCAAGTACTGGAATAACACGTGTGCGCTGCCACGCCCGGCTTGTATGTCTTTTTTAAATTTTCTGTTTTTTAAATCTTTTTTTTTTTTGGGCTTTGAAGTAGCTGTGTTTCCGAAAATTGGCTCTTGCAAAATATATTGTAACTTTTGAAAAATTCCTCAGCTTATCTTCCCCCACCAACTCTGTTCATGGTCGTTAAACTGTACAGATGTTTCACATTTTTAAGTAACTATATCTTGGAGGGAAAAAAAAGGAACACTGTGAACATTTATAATATCATTTAGCTATTTATAATATCCCCAGAAGGAGGTGACAAGGGTAAAATATTGGTGGGGGACTAAGCCAAGGAAAATTATATATGTTCCAGCTACCAAACATCTGGATGATTAAGAGACTTCCTGACTTTTTTTCTTTTTTGCCATTTGGGTGTCACAGAAGCCCAGGCTGCCGGGCACTAGTGTGAAATCTGAAGAAAGAGTGTGGCTATTTCTGGCTTCCCAGCCCTGTGCTCGTCATAACACTGGCTGCAAACATGTACTGAACCCCTGTTTGTTCCAGAAAAAAAGGCCCAGGATTTTAAAGTCACTTGCTGAACACTGTACAGGGAATGCTGGGATGGAATTGAGGTCCGGGTTCATCCACACCGGAAGGCTCTTTATCTTCTTCCCTAAAATATCCCTCCATTCACCTCACTTTGATCAAGGGCTTTAGGAGAGGGCCGAGACCAGCCAGGTGTGGTGGCACACGCCTGGAATTCCTATGGTTGGGAGGCTGAGACAGGAGGATTGCAGATTTGAGGACAGCCTCAGAAATCTAGGGAGAACCTGTTTTAAAAAAAAGGGGAGGGTGTATTCATTCGAGTCTCCCCTCCATGCCAGTCTGGTATGGAGCTGTACCTATCCTCTGTCTTTCTATCTTTTAATAAACTTCTTTAAATCTTAAAAAAAAAGAAAAAAGAAAAAAAAGGGGAGGGCCGGGCGTGGTGGGCACGCTTGTGATCCCAGCGCTTGGGAGGCGGAGACAGGAGGATCGCGCAGGTTCGAAGCCAGCTGCGCTGGTTCAAGAGACCCTGTTTCCAAATAAAAAGAAAAGAAAATAGGTCTGGGAGTGTAGCCCTAAGGTAGAAGGGCTTCCAGGAACCCCAGTACCACCAAAAAAAAGGGGGTGGGGAGGGAGCCGGGCGTGTGTGGTGGCGCACGCTTGTAATCCTGGCATTTGGGAGGCTGAGACAAGAGGATCATGGTTCGAGGCCAGCCTCAGCTACTTAGTGAGGCCCTTTGTAACTCAGACCCTGCTTCAAAATAAAGAATAAAAAAATAGGCCTGGGAGTGTAGCTTGGAGGTAGAATGCCCCTGGGTTCCATCTCCAGTGCCACAATGCATACATACATCATACATACATACATACATACATCATACATACATACATCATACATACGTAGGGCTGGGGAGAAGGGGGGCAGGCCTTGAGATGAGGGGACCTTTGAGCAAAGATAGATCTGACAGAGGACGCTGGCCAGGCAGATCTCAGTGGAAGCGCGTTGCAGGCAGAAGGAACAGCACAGGCCCAGGCTCAGGGTGAAGAGAGAGAAGACGGCCAGACGTGGCGGCACAGGCCTGTCATCCCCGCGCCTGGGAGGCCGAGACGGGAGGATCGCGCGGGTTCGAGGCCAGCCTCAGCCACTGAGTGAGGCTCTCGGCAACTCAGTGAGACCCTGTTTCCAAATAAAGTATAAAAATAGGTCTGGGACTGTAGCCCGGAGGTAGAAGATCCCTGGGTTCCACCCCAGTACCACAAAAAAAGAAAGAAAGAAAGAAAGAAAGAAAGAAAGAAAGAGAGAGAGAAAGAAAGAAAGAAAGAAAGAAAGAAAACAAAAAGAGAGAAAGATGGGTGGGCGGCCAGGCCCATTTGCACGCAGGGCCTGCCGGACGGGAGGGAGGCGGTAAAGACGTGAGTTTTATTTCCAGTTGGTTTGGAGAAGGGGGAGTGGTTTATGTTTTAAAGGGGGCTTTGTGACTCCTGCGCTCAGAATAG